>NC_136909.1:8770941-8910062 GCF_949606895.1 Notothenia rossii | reverse complement strand
TCAGCAGGAGAGGACTCTTTAAAGTAGAAACACTACATACTGATATACACCTGAACATCAGCAGGAGAGGACTCTTTAAAGTAGATACACTACATACTGATATACACCTGAACATCAGCAGGAGAGGACTCTTTAAAGTAGAGACACTACATACTGGTATACACCTGAACATCAGCAGGAGAGGACTGTTTAAAGTAGAGACACTACATACTGATATACACCTGAACATCAGCAGGAGAGGACTCTTTAAAGTAGAGACACTACATACTGATATACACCTGAACATCAGCAGGAGAGGACTCTTTAAAGTAGAGGCACTACATACTGATATACACCTGAACATCAGCAGGAGAGGACTCTTTAAAGTAGAGACACTACATACTGATATACACCTGAACATCAGCAGGAGAGGACTCTTTAAAGTAGAGACACTACATACTGATATACACCTGAACATTAACAGGAGAGGACTCTTTAAAGTAGAGACACTACATACTGATATACACCTGAACAGCCCTTTAAAATCAGTCCAATCACAGCTAGCCACACATGCTCACTGTCTGTATAGGCTATTGCGCCCTCATTTAAACCCACAAGCAGCTGCCCTGACCTATTTGCTGCCCCATAGGCAATATTTGAGCTGATTTCTCAAGCACCGCATTAGCAGTGATGTCACACACTCACAGCTGCTGGTGTTTGGAGCCCTCTAATGTCAGAAGTAGGACTTCAGATTTTGTATTTCTTTCAGTCAAACCCTGTCCTTGCGCTTAGATTTGCTCTGCTTCTGCTCCAACTGTACGCTTGCACTCACATATATTGCTGCTTGCACAGATTTCCTGTTTTCCAGTTTAAAACCTTCTCCTCGGCTCGCACTTAGGCTGCTCCTGTGCCCTGACTGCGCTCGTCAAGTCTCCTCTCAGATTTCTGTAATCTGCTCGGCGCTTGGATGTTTTCTGTGGAAAAACAATTTCAAAGTCCCTCAACCAATATGAGGCCAGGTGAAGGGTCGTCTTGCTGGTGCGTTCGCTTTATTTATTAAAAGCGTCCCGTAAGGGCGGTTACTCTTTAACCAGGTTCATAAACTCCCTCCACGGCTTTATTAAATGTGGCCTACTTCACTTGCTTTATTTACGACTTTTTATTTTAATGGTACTATTAACGTTAACTTTACCTCTTGCAAATTAATTTGGTAGTCATATTTGCGGCACATCTATGATAATAACTGCTTGAAATGTTGTACATTTCGTGAACCCTGTTGCTAGGCAACTGACAACACATGTGTTTCCTTTTTTCTTAGTTATTTCATTGTTTAGGAAGGGGGAAATACATAGCCGTGGGAACATGTTTGAAATGGGGGGTGCTGTGGGGATGACACCAGGGCCGGTTTTCACCAATTTGCTGCCCTAGGCAAGATTTTAGCTGGCAATGAAAAAACCACTACAAAAGACCAATACACTACAAACAGAGAAACGTATTGATATGGTGGACAGCTTATATAAAAAGGCTTCAAATGTATTTAGTATTGCCTGTACATGTTTTAATTTGGGGGTGGACTTCACATGCTCTAGGGGGGTCCGGGGGGCTCCCCCGGGAAGATTTTTTTAACATTTTAAAGTAAAATGCTTCAATCTGAGCGCCCAAACTAGAGACTGATCTAGGGAATACAACTCTAAAACACCCATATGAAAATGATCGGTTTGCATTTTAATAATCAAATAAATATGTGAACATATCCAATAACCCATAGCCAATAACAATAAAATGTAGGCTAACTTGTTTTATTTTTGTGGTTCATTTATATCTTATTTTATCAGTTAACATTAATTAATTTATGCACATTGTTAAATATCTCCAGTTTTAAACAATATTTTTGGTTTACTGTCCTATAGTATACATTGGAATGATTTCAAACCTGTTTTTATTTATCCTAATAATTATAAAGGAGTGCCTTGGAAATATTTGTTTACATAAAT
Source organism: Notothenia rossii (assembly GCF_949606895.1). Taxonomy (NCBI): domain Eukaryota; kingdom Metazoa; phylum Chordata; class Actinopteri; order Perciformes; family Nototheniidae; genus Notothenia; species Notothenia rossii. Next base: position 8,908,089 of record NC_136909.1, on the reverse strand, counting down.
TGTGATCAAAACGTTTGAGACCCACTGAGATAACTTAGAATAAAGTGAACTATCTAAACACTCAAGAGACCTTTACCTCACTGAGCCTCTCAGTCTGACAGGAGAGCTCTCCCTCCACATTATTGTAGATATACAATCTATTGCTTCTTATATCCGTTAGCGCAGCAGAAGCTAACAACATTCCCCGCCGGTACCGGTGCACCCCCTCTCTCTATCTCTTTCTCTCACGCTGGCTGTGAGCTGCGGGCACCTGATAAGCCAACGTCCCCCACTTTCATCACTTACAGCGGCCATCGTACAGGGCAAATGGAAAATGTAACCGGGGTGAAAACGGTGTTATCTTTACTTAATTATGAATGTTGTTACATCAAGGCTGAAAATTCTTTTTTTTTGGATTATATTTGTATTTAATATTGTGGAAGTGCAGTTTCCCTGTCCTCCACCAGGTGGTGCTGCAGCGCCCTCAGCACCCATACTTCCCACGGCCCTGGGGAAATATAATTTTTCTTCATGTCATTTTTAATTTAAGATCATATGTTGCCCTCACTAAGTATAGATACAGTTCATGTTACACAATGTATTGTGCATTATTTTCTCTGAAGCAAATGTAGTGAGGGCAACTTACGATCTTAAATAAAAAAAATACATGAAAAAACGTTTATTTTTATTTTTTTATATTTCCCTATATATAAATATTTATTATATATATTTTTCCTCCAGAGTTTCTCTACCACGCATTTTAGACATCCCTTTATTTATTTTTTATTTTATTTAACCTTTATTTATCCAGATAAAAGCATTGAGATATAATTTCATTTGCAATGCTGACCTGGCCAAGAAGGCAGCAACGTTACACATAACACAAACATATAAAATACAGAGAACATTACTAAGAAAACAAAAGACGAAAAAGCAGTCACTACATTGAGCACATTAGGACAATAAGAAAGGTGCACTACTTATTACTGCAAGAGCAGCTGGTGGTAAGGACTTCAGACAACTTCAATTTAAAACATGTTATTGAGACAAGTGCCGTCAGTTTGATGCGTGATTGAAGGTCATTCAAACACCAAGGACCATAATGAAAAAGACTCCTTTTCCCAGCCTCAGTCAGGTACCTGGAACCGTACCTCCAAAATTACATGAAAAAACGTTTATTTCTCTTTTGTTATATTTCCCTATATATAAATATTTATTATATTTTTTTCCTCCAGAGTTTCTCTACCATGCATTTTAGACATCCCTCCTCATCTCCCTCTATTTCAGCCCTGTTAGAACCTTCATGCTGATTCAAGACACATCAGCTTAGGTTTGTGCCTGAATATTGCAAGGGTGTCACAGTGACAATATATGTACATAGACATAGCCTACAGAAACACACACACACACACACACACACACACACACACACACACACACACACACACACACACACACACACACACACACACACACACACACACACACACACACACACACACACACACACACACACACACACACACACACACACACACACACACACACACACACACACACACACACACACACACACACACACAAACAACTTGTTCACACAAGTTTTTTCCACCAGGCTGTCAGGAGGCTGAATTCTCTAGAAAGTTGACTTTGACTTCCCTGGAGAAGAGGTTAATTTGTTTTTCTTCTGAGTCATCAACTGGGTGGGTGAGTCAAACGGAACAAGGAAACACACCAACAGTCTGAAGACCTCTGTCTAATTTGTAATCTATTCACACAGAGGTGAAGATATTTAGTGAAGCAGAACAAAATAATCTTGCAGTATTTGTTGTGGCTCTTATGTTGCATTTGCTTTTATTGATTTCTAAAAGAAGTGTCGTCAGTTGACTTTGACTTCCCTCCATGGAGATGGAAATGCATTTCTCTAATGTTATCAAAGTGGGAGTTACCCAACAAGTGGGGAGCATAGAGTTAAATGGAACGAGGAAACACACCAACAGTGACTGAAGACCTGCATCGCTACTTTCCTGACATGAACAATTCTCTGCAGTCTCATATAAAATGCTTTACCTATTTATTTCAAAATGATTTTACACTATGTGTTACATTCATTCATAATACAGTGATATGATATGATATGATATATATGATATGGGTGTTGATGTGAGGATGCTCAGAGAGGAAGTTAAGTGTTTCATTTGGATAACACATATTTTAAGTAAAGCAACATTAAACTCCATACCTGTGGAGTTGTTGATACTGATTATCATAATAATAATAATATTTTAAAAAACAGTGATGTATTATTGATTATTTTGAACAAATATAAAATAGCCTGCATAAGTAAAGACTTTGCACTCTGGAGAAGGAAGTGCATATCATAAATGTTTTTTCAAAGCCTTCACAAGAATTTGGATAATATTTCATCAGAAATAAACAGAACTCATCAGGATCATGTGAGGGTTGTGGATACACCTGCAGCTCCACCCAGCATGAAGGAATATCCAGAGTATTCACAGTTGTCTAACTTCTCTTAGTGACAATGGCAAATATTATCGCAGGAGGATGGAGCTGGACAGAGGATGCTACTTTTTACATTGTTTTATTTGACTGTTGCCTCTGTGTATAGTGTCCTGTCTGTCTGTAACTTTGGGTGGTAGTGTTACCACTGAACAGGTCTCTCTTGAGAATGAGACCTTGTGTCTCAATGAGATTCACCTGTATAAATAAAGGCTAAATAAAAATTAAAAAACTGAGGAGACTCAGAAGATTTGTGATGCGGTGAGTTCTCAATCTACGTTAATTCTTTCCAAGCTCCACAGACTACCCTCTGGTCTGGCCTAATGATACACTTTTATTTCAATGTTACACAGGCGAAGGATCAAGTGGAGAAAGAAACCGACAAAATGTATGTGATGTACAAAGCAATGAAATTTTGGCAACAAATTTTGGCAGGAGAAAACCTCACGTAAAGGTAAGGTCTACACACTACAGGAAAGAGACAAAAACCCAAAAAGCAGAATAGGGCTCTTTAAATCTAATGCCAGGTCCAACTCATCGCAGGACAGTTTACTGCAGTTTGACAGAAGCTTCACATTTATCAGATTTATATTTTCAGATACCACACCCAAACCCCCTACATGGGTAACTCAGGGCGGACCTCCATGCTTTCCACAGGCGTATCAAGCTCAAGGACCACTTCCTGGGGAGCCAGGGGCGGGAGCCTGTCCCGCTCACCGGACCCTCCACCTGGGAACCATACACTGATACATCAACACCTGAAATAACACAACTCATCAATAAGAACCTTGACACACTCAGACATTGGCGCCCCCTTCCACAGAGTACACCCAACATTAGTCAGGAACATAGAAATATTATTAAAACATTAGGTAACAGCCAACACATAGTCATTAAACCAGCAGACAAGGGGGGCCAAATAGTCATACAGGACAGGGACGATTACATCTTAGAAGCACATAGACAATGAAACAGTTTAGTGCAGGATGTACACATATATTAATATGAGGATGTGCAAAACAGATAAACTAATTAAACTTTATTCAAACATTAAATAATACTTTAGATGAAGGTCTTCTTTTAAATAAGAAAAAGCTTTGGGGGTATCTAAAGATAATTATTAAGCCTGACAAAGCACTTAATGTCTAATATATTGATTTCCTGCCATGTTAACTATGTTGAAGCACTTATTTTAACTGATATTATACACATTAATTATACTCTTATGTATGTAGATAGAATAAGAAATGTGCAGAATTTGACAGTTTAATGGTGGAGGTATACACACATATTGATAGATTACATTACATTGCATTTAGCTGACGCTTTTATCCAAAGAGACTTACAATAAGTGCGTTCGACCAGGAAGATAGATGTCTTGTAATGCACTGTTGAGGAACCTGCGACCCAAGTTTTCATTCATTGCATAACTACACCGTAGTTGTGTATATGATATGTCAATAAATCTTAGAAAATCTTGAAATCTTGAAAGGGATGTGCAAAATAGCCATAATATACGGTTTTTAATGAACTATTATTAGAGAATAACGAGTAATGAATATACTTTATAGGGATCTGCAGATAAATGTTTAGTCTTCTCAAGCACCAACTATCAAATAGCTCTCCTGATTGTTGGAACTTGACAATCACCTGAATTTTACTCAGGTGTAACTAAAGTCTGATTTAAGGGTTGTTTATATTTCACATCATTAATCAGAATCTGGAAAGTAACTAAATTAAATGTAGTGGAGTAAAAATACCAGGTTAACCTCTGAATTGTAGTGGAGTAGAATTACAAAGTAACAATGAGCTGTCATGTGGGTATATATTAATGCTGCCCATTATGGACACAAGCGATTTCCCCCCATTTATTAATTATATGTTTTACATTTGCCATAGAACATGTCGCGAAACACAATAGCCAGCATGTGTAGTTCTGGGGGGGCGTTGGATTCCAGTTTTGGATAGTCTGCCGTGGTTTCGTTCCATTTCAAAGAGCTGTTTGACGCTCGGCGTAACCTTGGCGCACTGCCACTCCAACATCCAATCCCAGCGCTTGAAGATTAATCACGGGGACTATTCCAAACGATAGCTGGGGATTATGGGTAGTGTAGCGTCTTCGGCCATCCTAAACTCCGAAATGTTTTTCGGTTATCATATCGCATTAACACCATATCCCTACATGCTTTGCGGCTAAAACATCCAATCAACGAGCTCAAACCATAGCTGAGGATCTTGGGTAATCAGTTCAGTGGCTGTGTATAGCAATGATGCTCAAAATGTCCCTTATAGGCCTACGTCTGATTCCGGTTATTTTATTTTGAAATTCAGTTCCTGACGGACGCCAAAAAAGCCAGAGATTATGGAATTAGACAAATAAATTTAAAAAAGGATAATTGTGTGTTATTGTTGAGTACATAACAGTGTGTTATTTAGAAAAGAATAACAAATTAGAAGGAAAAAAAGATTTAAAAAATACAGATTTCAGTATTCTGAGACTCTGAGCCCCATTTCTTTTCCTCACAGATGGCAAAAAAAATCCGACATTATACGATTTAAAATGAAAACAATAATCGTGGCTTGATATTGAGTAAGAACATGTTTTTATTAACCCCACAGCTTCCGGTCTTCCAAGACCCGACCAGACAAAAAGACGTGCTGCAGGCACGAAACATACTACCAATAAAAATACATTGCTTTTAAAATCGTTCTGTGTGACACGAAAAAAAGAGGAAAATCTTGTTGGTGAACACGAATCAATAGATTACATGTCGTGACTATAACACGAAATGCCATGAGACTGGGTTGGAATTTCACATAAAAAATAAAAAAGAGATACATTTTTTGGGGGTGCTATGGCTATCCTGGGGGGGTGCTTCAGCACCCCATAGCTCCCCCCTGGCGCCGCCACTGACACACACACACACACACACACACACACACACACACACACACACACACACACACACACACACACACACACACACACACTACTTTCGTCCCGACTAAAGAACATTTTCTTCCAGGCTGTCAGATGGCTGAACTCTCTTTTAAGTTGACTTTGACTTCCCTGGAGAAGTAAACGCATTTCTTTGTGAATAAATTATTCGAATGAGTGGGTGGGTGAGTCAAACGGAACAATTTATGATTTCTAAAGAAGTGTCGCCAGTTGACTTTGACTTCCCTGGAAATGCATTTCTCAAAAGGTTATCAAGGTGGGAGTTATCTAACAATGGGGAGCATACAGGTTTAAGGAAACACACCAACAGTGACTCAAGACTTGCACGCTCCTTTCCCTGATTACAATTCTCTGCAGTCTCATATAAAATGCTTTACTTATTTATTTCAAAATGATTATACACTATGTGTTACATTCATTTATAATACAGTGATGTGCAGTTGTGTGTTGATTTGAGGATGCCCAGAGAGGAAGTTAAGTGTTTCATTTGGATAACACATATTTTAAGTAAAGCAACATTAAACTCCAAACTTGTGGAGTTGTTGATACTGATTCTCATAACAATATAAAAAAACAGTGATGTATTATTGATTATTTTTGAACAAATATAAAACTATGTAAACTGCCTAAGTAAAGACTTTCCACCCTGGAGAAGGAAGTGCATTTCATAAATGTTTTTCAAAGTCTTCACAAGAATCTAGATAATATTGAATCAGAAATAATCAGAACTCAGGATCATGTGAGGGTTGTGGATACACCTGCAGCTCCACCCAGCATGAAGGAGTATCCAGGTGTGGGCTCTCTGTATAAATACATGCATGCATTTGATAAAAAGTCAAAATACTTGTGACACTTGACAGTTGACTAACTTCTCTTCGTGACAATGGCAGATCAAGTTATGGGAGGATGGAGCGAGACACTCGCTGATGAGGACACTCAGAAGATTTGTGATGCGGTGAGTTCTCAATCTACGTTCATTCTTCACAAGCTCCACAGACTACTACCTCTGGTCTGGCCTAATAATACATTTTTACATAGGTGAAGGATCAAGTGGAGCAAAGAACCAACCAAAAGTATGCGGTGTACAAAGCAGTGAAATTCCGGATACAAATTGTGGAAGGAACAAACCTCACCATAAAGGTAAGGAATATTGCGATTTATGAAAAAAAAAGCGTGAAAGCCTCAGATAGCGTGTTTGTCTTTATATCATTGTGACGGAGCGTATCACATGAGTGACTGACTCCGCCACTGACACACACACACACACACACACACACACACACACACACACACACACACACACACACACACACACACACACACACACACACACACACACACACACACACACACACACACACACACACACTTCACATGAATCAGATTTATATTTATATTTTCCCTCTCTTTCCTGCAGGTCTTTGCTGGAGAGGAGGACTACATTCATCTGAGTGTTTTCCGACAACTTCCTTGTTATGGAGGAAAGGTTGAGCTGGTCAACGTTGAAGAGGGAAAAACCAAACATGACCCCCTGGGCCCTTTTCCTTACCGTTGACATGACCTTTTTCAACAGTGTAACACTTAAAGGCAGCAGTCTGATATTAAAATGCTCTTCTTCTTTATCCTGAAATGATTAAACAATGATTTTGAATCTGTCACACAGAGATACTGATATTTGGTGTTGGGTAGCATAAAGTTGAACGCATTTTCATTTAAATAAATAATAAAGAAAGCATTACAAATCTCAAAATGTGTCCTCTGGCTCTTGTGTGTAGCGTTTGATTTTCTTCAGTGAAGTCTGATTACTAAAATAGTTGTAATCTTGGCGGGACACCCAACGGGACAGGACATGGTGTTACCCCGACGTAACAAAGCATGGAGTTGGGAGATGAGTCGGCGGGACCCCCAACGGTGAAGGGACTTGAGAAGGGACTAGAGAAGGGGCTTGAGTAGGGACTTAAGTAGGGACGAGAGAAGGGACTTGAGAAGGGGCTTGAGTAGGGACTTGAGTAGGGACTAGAGAAGGGACTTGAGTAGGGACTTGAGTAGGGACTTGAGTAGGGACTTGAGTAGGGACTTGAGTAGGGGCTAGAGAAGGGACTAGAGAAGGGACATGAGAAGGGACTAGAGAAGGGACTAGAGAAGGGACTAGAGAAGGGACTTGAGTAGGGACTTGAGACGGGACCTGAGAAGGGACTTGAGAAGGGGCTTGAGTGGGGACTTGAGAAGGGACTAGAGAAGGGAAGGGACTTGAGAAGGGACGGACCGCCAACAGGAGACGGGGAGCTGGAGTCACTAAATACTGATATACATCTGAACATCAGCAGGATAGGACTCTTTAAAGTAGAGACACTACATACTGATATACACCTGAACATTAGCAGGAGAGGACTCTTTAAAGTAGAGACACTACATACTGATATACACCTGAACATTAGCAGGAGAGGACTCTTTAAAGCAGAGACACTAAATACTGATATACATCTGAACATTAGCAGGAGAGGACTCTTTAAAGTAGAGACACTACATATTCAATCTTTATTTCAGACTCAAGGTCCATATCACATACAAAAAGACAAGACACACATCAATAAATAAGAAAAAAAGCTAAACACAAATCAGATAAAAACAAAAAGATAAAAAAGATAAAATCAGTCCAATCACAGCTAGCCACACATGCTCACTGTCTGTATAGGCTATTGCGCCAATGTCTCCAAATCATGTAAGAGAACCGAGTAGAACTCTTCACAGGGTTGATTAAAATCGAGATAACATGATTGTCCGAGTCTTCTAGGCGACACATGAATTTGTACATTAACTTTCTTAAAAGGGCTTGACAAGTAGGTACCCCCAAGTTAACAAACAGCTGGCTGGCACTGTGCCATCTTGGTACCCTCACCACCAACCGTAAAGCATCATTGTATGCAACTTTTAGTTTTTGTATGCTTCTAGCCTTGTAGTTACTCCACAGGTGAGCCGTGTACAATGGTGCACAGAAAGCTTTAAAAAGTGATACCTTGACATCTACAGAGCACTTGTGAAGTTTCCGCATTAATATGTTTGCCTGGGCATACAGTTTGCAACGTTGTCTATGGATGTCTTTGTCATCTGTGAGATCATCAGAAATATAATGACCAAGGTACTTAATTTCACTGCACACAAGAAGAATGTTGCTACTGAGAATACAATTCATACTGATATACACCTGAACATCAGCAGGAGAGGACTCTTTAAAGTAGAGACACTACATACTGATATACACCTGAACATCAGCAGGAGAGGACTCTTTAAAGTAGAGACACTAGACACTGATATACACCTCAACATCAGCAGGAGAGGACTCTTTAAAATAGAGGCACTACATATTGATATACACCTGAACATCAGCAGGAGAGGACTCTTTAAAATAGAGGCACTACATACTGATATACACCTGAACATCAGCAGGAGAGGACTCTTTAAAGTAGAAACACTACATACTGATATACACCTGAACATCAGCAGGAGAGGACTCTTTAAAGTAGATACACTACATACTGATATACACCTGAACATCAGCAGGAGAGGACTCTTTAAAGTAGAGACACTACATACTGATATACACCTGAACATCAGCAGGAGAGGACTCTTTAAAGTAGAGACACTACATACTGATATACACCTGAACATCAGCAGGAGAGGACTCTTTAAAGTAGAGACACTACATACTGATATACACCTGAACATCAGCAGGAGAGGACTCTTTAAAGTAGATACACTACATACTGATATACACCTGAACATCAGCAGGAGAGGACTCTTTAAAGTAGAGACACTACATACTGATATACACCTGAACATCAGCAGGAGAGGACTCTTTAAAGTAGAGACACTACATACTGATATATACCTGAACATCAGCAGGAGAGGACTCTTTAAAGTAGAGACACTACATACTGATATACACCTGAACATCAGCAGGAGAGGACTCTTTAAAGTAGAGGCACTACATACTGATATACACCTGAACATCAGCAGGAGAGGACTCTTTAAAGTAGAGACACTACATACTGATATACACCTGAACATCAGCAGGAGAGGACTCTTTAAAGTAGAGACACTACATACTGATATACACCTGAACATCAGCAGGAGAGGACTCTTTAAAGTAGAGACACTACATACTGATATACACCTGAACATTAACAGGAGAGGACTCTTTAAAGTAGAGACACTACATACTGATATACACCTGAACAGCCCTCAAACTGTTCATTTAAACCCACAAGCAGCTGCCCTGACCTATTTGCTGCCCCATAGGCAATATTTGAGCTGATTTCTCAAGCACCGCATTAGCAGTGATGTCACACACTCACAGCTGCTGGTGTTTGGAGCCCTCTAATGTCAGAAGTAGGACTTCAGATTTTGTATTTCTTTCAGTCAAACCCTGTCCTTGCGCTTAGATTTGCTCTGCTTCTGCTCCAACTGTACGCTTGCACTCACATATATTGCTGCTTGCACAGATTTCCTGTTTTCCAGTTTAAAACCTTCTCCTCGCACTTAGGCTGCTCCTGTGCCCTGACTGCGCTCGTCAAGTCTCCTCTCAGATTTCTGCAATCTGCTCGGCGCTTGGATGTTTTCTGTGGAAAAACAATTTCAAAGTCCCTCAACCAATATGAGGCCAGGTGAAGGGTCGTCTTGCTGGTGCGTTCGCTTTATTTATTAAAAGCGTCCCGTAAGGGCGGTTACTCTTTAACCAGGTTCATAAACTCCCTCCACGGCTTTATTAAATGTGGCCTACTTCACTTGCTTTATTTACGACTTTTTATTTTAATGGTACTATTAACGTTAACTTTACCTCTTGCAAATTAATTTGGTAGTCATATTTGCGGCACATCTATGATAATAACTGCTTGAAATGTTGTACATTTCGTGAACCCTGTTGCTAGGCAACTGACAACACATGTGTTTCCTTTTTTCTTAGTTATTTCATTGTTTAGGAATGGGGAAATTAATATAATTTTTCTTCATGTCATTTTTAATTTAAGATCATATGTTGCCCTCACTAAGTATAGATACAGTTCATGTTACACAATGTATTGTGCATTATTTTCTCTGAAGCAAATGTAGTGAGGGCAACTTACGATCTTAAATAAAAAAAATACATGAAAAAACGTTTTTTTTTGTTTTGTTATATTTCCCTATATATAAATATTTATTATATATATTTTTCCTCCAGAGTTTCTCTACCACGCATTTTAGACATCCCTTTATTTATTTTTTATTTTATTTAACCTTTATTTATCCAGATAAAAGCATTGAGATATAATTTCATTTGCAATGCTGACCTGGCCAAGAAGGCAGCAACGTTACACATAACACAAACATATAAAATACAGAGAACATTACTAAGAAAACAAAAGACGAAAAAGCCGTCACTACATTGAGCATATTAGGACAATAAGAAAGGTGCACTACTTATTACTGCAAGAGCAGCTGGTGGTAAGGACTTCAGACAACTTCGATTTAAAACATGCTATTGAGACAAGTGCCGTCAGTTTGATGCGTGATTGAAGGTCATTCCAACACCAAGGACCATAATGAAAAAGACTCCTTTTCCCAGCCTCAGTCAGGTACCTGGAACCGTACCTCCAAAATTACATGATAAAACTTTTATTTCTCTTTTGTTATATTTCCCTATATATAAATATTTATTATATTTTTTTTCCTCCAAAGTTTCTCTACCATGCATTTGAGACATCCCTCCTGATATCCCTCTATTTCAGCCCTGTTAGAACCTTCATGTTGATTCAAGACACATCAGCTTAGGTTTGTGCCTGAATATTGCAAGGGTGTCACAGTGACAATATCTGTCCATAGACATAGCCTACAGAAACACACACACACACACACACACACACACACACACACACACACACACACACACACACACACACACACACACACACACACACACACACACACACACACACACACACACACACACACACACACACACACACACACACACACACACACACACACACACACACACACACACACACACACACACACACACACACACAAACAACTTGTTCACACAAATTTTTTCCACCAGGCTGTAAGGAGGCTGAATTCTCTAGAAAGTTGACTTTGACTTCCCTGGAGAAGAGGTTAATTTGTTTTTCTTCTGAGTCATCAACTGGGTGGGTGAGTCAAACGGAACAAGGAAACACACCAACAGTCTGAAGACCTCTGTCTAATTTGTAATCTATTCACACAGAGGTGAAAAAAATTAGGGAAGCAGAACAAAATAATCTTGCAGTATTTGTTGTGGCTCTTATGTTGCATTTGCTTTTATTGATTTCTAAAAGAAGTGTCGTCAGTTGACTTTGACTTCCCTCCATGGAGATGGAAATGCATTTCTCTAATGTTATCAAAGTGGGAGTTACCCAACAAGTGGGGAGCATAGAGTTAAATGGAACGAGGAAACACACCAACAGTGACTGAAGACCTGCATCGCTACTTTCCTGACATGAACAATTCTCTGCAGTCTCATATAAAATGCTTTACCTATTTATTTCAAAATGATTTTACACTATGTGTTACATTCATTCATAATACAGTGATATGATATGATATGATATATATGATATGGGTGTTGATGTGAGGATGCTCAGAGAGGAAGTTACGTGTTTCATTTGGATAACACATATTTTAAGTAAAGCAACATTAAACTCCATACCTGTGGAGTTGTTGATACTGATTATCATAATAATAATAATATTTAAAAAAACAGTGATGTATTATTGATTATTTTGAACAAATATAAAATAGCCTGCATAAGTAAAGACTTTGCACTCTGGAGAAGGAAGTGCATATCATAAATGTTTTTTCAAAGCCTTCACAAGAATTTGGATAATATTTCATCAGAAATAAACAGAACTCATCAGGATCATGTGAGGGTTGTGGATACACCTGCAGCTCCACCCAGCATGAAGGAATATCCAGAGTATTCACAGTTGTCTAACTTCTCTTAGTGACAATGGCAAATATTATCGCAGGAGGATGGAGCTGGACAGAGGATGCTACTTTTTACGTTGTTTTATTTGACTGTTGCCTCTGTGTATAGTGTCCTGTCTGTCTGTAACTTTGGGTGGTAGTGTTACCACTGAACAGGTCTCTCTTGAGAATGAGACCTTGTGTCTCAATGAGATTCACCTGTATAAATAAAGGCTAAATAAAAAATAAAAAACTGAGGAGACTCAGAAGATTTGTGATGCGGTGAGTTCTCAATCTACGTTAATTCTTTCCAAGCTCCACAGACTACCCTCTGGTCTGGCCTAATGATACACTTTTATTTCAATGTTACACAGGCGAAGGATCAAGTGGAGAAAGAAACCGACAAAATGTATGTGATGTACAAAGCAATGAAATTTCGGCAACAAATTGTGGCAGGAGAAAACCTCACGTAAAGGTAAGGTCTACACACTACAGGAAAGAGACAAAAACCCAAAAAGCAGAATAGGGCTCTTTAAATCTAATGCCAGGTCCAACTCATCGCAGGACAGTTTACTGCAGTTTGACAGAAGCTTCACATTTATCAGATTTATATTTTCAGATACCACACCCAAACCCCCTACATGGGTAACTCAGGGCGGACCTCCATGCTTTCCACAGGCGTATCAAGCTCAAGGACCACTTCCTGGGGAGCCAGGGGCGGGAGCCTGTCCCGCTCACCGGACCCTCCACCTGGGAACCATACACTGATACATCAACACCTGAAATAACACAACTCATCAATAAGAACCTTGACACACTCAGACATTGGCGCCCCCTTCCACAGAGTACACCCAACATTAGCCAGGAACATAGAAATATTATTAAAACATTAGGTAACAGCCAACACATAGTCATTAAACCAGCAGACAAGGGGGGCCAAATAGTCATACAGGACAGGGACGATTACATCTTAGAAGCACATAGACAATGAAACAGTTTAGTGCAGGATGTACACATATATTAATATGAGGATGTGCAAAACAGATAAACTAATTAAACTTTATTCAAACATTAAATAATACTTTAGATGAAGGTCTTCTTTTAAATAAGAAAAAAGCTTTGGGGGTATCTAAAGATAATTATTAAGCCTGACAAAGCACTTAACGTCTAATATATTGATTTCCTGCCATGTTAACTATGTTGAAGCACTTATTTTAACTGATATTATACACATTAATTATACTCTTATGTATGTAGATAGAATAAGAAATGTGCAGAATTTGACAGTTTAATGGTGGAGGTATACACACATATTGATAGATTACATTACATTGCATTTAGCTGACGCTTTTATCCAAAGAGACTTACAATAAGTGCGTTCGACCAGGAAGATAGATGTCTTGTAATGCACTGTTGAGGAACCTGCGACCCAAGTTTTCATTCATTGCATAACTACACCGTAGTTGTGTATATGATATGTCAATAAATCTTAGAAAATCTTGAAATCTTGAAAGGGATGTGCAAAATAGCCATAATATACGGTTTTTAATGAACTATTATTAGAGAATAACGAGTAATGAATATACTTTATAGGGATCTGCAGATAAATGTTTAGTCTTCTCAAGCACCAACTATCAAATAGCTCTCCTGATTGTTGGAACTTGACAATCACCTGAATTTTACTCAGGTGTAACTAAAGTCTGATTTAAGGGTTGTTTATATTTCACATCATTAATCAGAATCTGGAAAGTAACTAAATTAAATGTAGTGGAGTAAAAATACCAGGTTAACCTCTGAATTGTAGTGGAGTAGAATTACAAAGTAACAATGAGCTGTCATGTGGGTATATATTAATGCTGCCCATTATGGACACAAGCGATTTCCCCCCATTTATTAATTATATGTTTTACATTTGCCATAGAACATGTCGCGAAACACAATAGCCAGCATGTGTAGTTCTGGGGGGGCGTTGGATTCCAGTTTTGGATAGTCTGCCGTGGTTTCGTTCCATTTCAAAGAGCTGTTTGACGCTCGGCGTAACCTTGGCGCACTGCCACTCCAACATCCAATCCCAGCGCTTGAAGATTAATCACGGGGACTATTCCAAACGATAGCTGGGGATTATGGGTAGTGTAGCGTCTTCGGCCATCCTAAACTCCGAAATGTTTTTCGGTTATCATATCGCATTAACACCATATCCCTACATGCTTTGCGGCTAAAACATCCAATCAACGAGCTCAAACCATAGCTGAGGATCTTGGGTAATCAGTTCAGTGGCTGTGTATAGCAATGATGCTCAAAATGTCCCTTATAGGCCTACGTCTGATTCCGGTTATTTTATTTTGAAATTCAGTTCCTGACGGACGCCAAAAAAGCCAGAGATTATGGAATTAGACAAATAAATTTAAAAAAGGATAATTGTGTGTTATTGTTGAGTACATAACAGTGTGTTATTTAGAAAAGAATAACAAATTAGAAGGAAAAAAAGATTTTAAAAATACAGATTTCAGTATCCTGAGACTCTACATTTTTTGGGGGTGCTATGGCTATCCTGGGGGGGGTGCTTCAGCACCCCATAGCTCCCCCCTGGCGCCACCACTGACACACACACACACACACACACACACACACACACACACACACACACACACACACACACACACACACACACACACACACACACAACTTTCGTCCCGACTAAAGAACATTTTCTTCCAGGCTGTCAGATGGCTGAACTCTCTTTTAAGTTGACTTTGACTTCCCTGGAGAAGTAAACGCATTTCTTTGTGAATAAATTATTCGAATGAGTGGGTGGGTGAGTCAAACGGAACAATTTATGATTTCTAAAGAAGTGTCGCCAGTTGACTTTGACTTCCCTGGAAATGCATTTCTCAAAAGGTTATCAAGGTGGGAGTTATCTAACAATGGGGAGCATACAGGTTTAAGGAAACACACCAACAGTGACTCAAGACTTGCACGCTCCTTTCCCTGATTACAATTCTCTGCAGTCTCATATAAAATGCTTTACTTATTTATTTCAAAATGATTATACACTATGTGTTACATTCATTTATAATACAGTGATGTGCAGTTGTGTGTTGATTTGAGGATGCCCAGAGAGGAAGTTAAGTGTTTCATTTGGATAACACATATTTTAAGTAAAGCAACATTAAACTCCAAACTTGTGGAGTTGTTGATACTGATTCTCATAACAATATAAAAAAACAGTGATGTATTATTGATTATTTTTGAACAAATATAAAACTATGTAAACTGCCTAAGTAAAGACTTTCCACCCTGGAGAAGGAAGTGCATTTCATAAATGTTTTTCAAAGTCTTCACAAGAATCTAGATAATATTGAATCAGAAATAATCATAACTCAGGATCATGTGAGGGTTGTGGATACACCTGCAGCTCCACCCAGCATGAAGGAGTATCCAGGTGTGGGCTCTCTGTATAAATACATGCATGCATTTGATAAAAATTCAAAACACTTGTGACACTTGACAGTTGACTAACTTCTCTTAGTGACAATGGCAGATCAAGTTATTTGTGGAGGATGGACCGAGACACAGGACGCTGATGAGGACACTCAGAAGATTTGTGATGCGGTGAGTTCTCAATCTACGTTCATTCTTCACAAGCTCCACAGACTACCCTCTGGTCTGGCCTAATGATACATTTTTACACAGGTGAAGGATCAAGTGGAGCAAAGAACCAACCAAAAGTATGCGGTGTACAAAGCAGTGAAATTCCGTTCACAAATTGTGGCAGGAATAAACCTCAGCATAAAGGTAAGGAATATTGGGATTTATGAAAAAAAAGTGTGAAAGCCTCAGATAGCGTGTTTGTCTTTATATCATTGTGACGGAGCGTATCACATGAGTGACTGACTCCGCCACTGACAGCCAACACACACACACACACACACACACACACACACACACACACACACACACACACACACACACACACACACACACACACACACACACACACACACACCCCCCAAACATGTCGGAGAAAAGACGGAGGCGCATCACTTCCGTGTTTTAAATTCATGCTATGCAATTTCTTATTTATTTTACGCTTGTTAATTATGGGGAATGATTATGTTTAAGAGGTGGTTAACCTGTTTATCTTTGGGTCGGATTTTTATGTTGAAATGTGGTTTGGAGTTTAATTGTTGTCACCTGTTGACGGTAAGCCTGGTGGGAGGGGCTATGGGTTAATAAGGGACGGGGTTGGCCCTGGAAGGGTCACTCCGAGAATGTTGCAGAGAAGGCAACAACTGATCACGTTTACTCTCCGGGAGTGATGGACGGTCTGATTTGGACGTTTTTGTTTGTTTGTCTAAGTAGTGCTGGTTCGCTATTTATTTTTTTGCTGTTATAAATAAAGTTTTTTGGATCTTAAACAACCGACTAAGCCTATGTATCTAATGGACGAATAGAACCCCATCACAATCATATACAAGATGAATCAATTCATGAACCAAATACATTACTGACAGAAACTCCCTCTGTAGGGAAGACAGGGATTTTAGCCTTTGCAGACTACATGCACTAAAACCTATAGAACATACAGGACAGAGACAAAAACCCAAAAAGCAGAATAGGGCTCTTTAAATCTAATGCAGGTCCAATTCATCGCAGGACAGTTTACTCCAGTTTGACAGAAGCTTCACATGAATCAGATTTATATTTATATTTTCCCTCTCTTTCCTGCAGGTCTTTGCTGGAGAGGAGGACTACATTCATCTGAGGGTTTTCCAACAACTTCCTTGTTATGGAGGAAAGGTTGAGCTGGTCAACGTTGAAGAGGGAAAAACCAAACATGACCCCCTGGGCCCTTTTCCTTACTGTTGACATGACCTTTTTCAACAGTGTAACACTTAAAGGCAGCAGTCTGATATTAAAATGCTCTTCTTCTTTATCCTGAAATGATTAAACAATGATTTTGAATCTGTCACACAGAGATACAGATATTTGGTGTTGGGTAGCAGAAAGTTGAACGCATTTCCTTTTAAATAAATAATAAAGAAAGCATTACAAATCTCAAAATGTGTCCTCTGGTTCTTGTGTGTAGCGTTTGATTTTCTTCAGTGAAGTCTGATTTCTAAAATAGTTGTAATCTTGGCGGGACAACCAACGGAACAGGACATGTTGTTGCCCCGACGTAACAAAGCATGGAGTTGGGACATGAGTCGGCGGGACCCCCAACGGTGAAGGGACTTGAGAAGGGACTAGAGAAGGGGCTTGAGTAGGGACTTGAGTAGGGACTAGAGAAGGGACTTGAGTAGGGACTTGAGTAGGGACTTGAGTAGGGACTAGAGAAAGGACTTGAGTAGGGACTAGAGAAGGGACTTGAGTAGGGACTTGAGTAGGGACTTGAGTAGGGACTAGAGAAGGGACTAGAGAAGAGACTAGAGAAGAGACTAGAGAAGAGACTAGAGAAGAGACTAGGGACTTGAGAAGGGACGGATCGCCAACAGGAGACGGGGAGCTGGAGTCACTAAATACTGATATACATCTGAACATCAGCAGGAGAGGACTCTTTAAAGTAGAGACACTACATATTCAATCTTTATTTCAGACTCAAGGTCCATATCACATACAAAAAGACAAGACACACATCAATAAATAAGAAAAAAAGCTAAACACAAATCAGATAAAAACAAAAAGATAAAAAAGATAAAATCAGTCCAATCACAGCTAGCCACACATGCTCACTGTCTGTATAGGCTATTGCGCCAATGTCTCCAAATCATGTAAGAGAACCGAGTAGAACTCTTCACAGGGTTGATTAAAATCGAGATAACATGATTGTCCGAGTCTTCTAGGCGACACATGAATTTGTACATTAACTTTCTTAAAAGGGCTCGACAAGTAGGTACCCCCAAGTTAACAAACAGCTGGCTGGCACTGTGCCATCTTGGTACCCTCACCACCAACCGTAAAGCATCATTGTATGCAACTTTTAGTTTTTGTATGCTTCTAGCCTTGTAGTTACTCCACAGGTGAGCCGTGTACAATGGTGCACAGAAAGCTTTAAAAAGTGATACCTTGACATCTACAGAGCACTTGTGAAGTTTCCGCATTAATATGTTTGCCTGGGCATACAGTTTGCAACGTTGTCTATGGATGTTTTTGTCATCTGTGAGATCATCAGAAATATAATGACCAAGGTACTTAATTTCACTGCACACAAGAAGAATGTTGCTACTGAGAATACAATTCATACTGATATACACCTGAACATCAGCAGGAGAGGACTCTTTAACAGCCTGTCCTCCTACAAAAAACGACCAAATAGGTCGATTGTTTAAGCAGTGTTGATCACGATATTACGACCCATAGCCACGTAGCTTTCCCATTATTCATTTCTAGCAGCAGTTTATTACAACCTTTTGTCACGTTTTGTCACGATCGTAATCCCGTGAACTTTAACCTTGCGCATCAATAAAAGTGCGACGAGCCAAGAAGATGAAGATGAAGAAGAAGATGAAGAAGAAGAAGGATTGTTAAAGAGCGTCAGAGCTTTACAAGTGGTAAATCTGATTTCTGTATTTCATTTGATTTGTTTACGCTTTTAATTAATCCTGTCGTTTTTCTACTAATCATGTTTAACCACGATATTTCAGTTTTACGTTTTAGGGCTGGCCCGTGGCATAGGCAGTATAGGCGAATGCATGTTGTTAGCAATAGCATGGCTGTAAAGGTTAGCGCTTAGCGCTTAGCTTATATGCGCTAACGGAATATAAGAAGGTTCGTCTACAACAAGTTGTAGGGAGAGTTTTCTCCTTCGCACAAAAGGAGCTAAAATCTTGCCTAAAAACAAAACCCTTGGTAGCACGTGACATAACACATAACAATGGCAAAAGTATGTATATTCAGCTAACCAGACCAGGACATGATATGAACGTAAACAATGCGAAAGGAAATGGCACTTTAATAATAATAATAATAATAGTTGACATTTACATGGCGCTTTTTATAATGCACACACTTTTTCTTTCTTCGAAATGTCACCTAACATGTTGCATTAATGATAGTTAGGGTAAGTTCAACACTTGAATATCATCAGGTCATAGTTGTTTTACTACTTTAAACATTCGCTAATTCAACTTAAGTTTTGTGAAAGCATCACATCTAGTTAAAAAGAGAAATATGTTTCCCTGTAATTACTGATTTACCTGGGACTTGATTGATTTTGGTGCCTGTAGTTTTATTTTGGCGAATGCTTATTTATGAAGCAACAATTAAATTACATGGTAGCACAGCTAATCTGAGTTCATCTGTTTGGTTTTTTTCAGGTCATCTATCAATTCAATTATATGAAGTAGCCTATTATCATAAAAAAATCAACGGTTCTTTTCAGAGCCATATTCCTCTTCCTACTCTCTTTCACCCCTCTCGTTTTCTTGTCTTTTGTTTTGTTTTTCTCCCTCCCTGTATGTCAGTTCATCCTTTGTTTGTTGTTGCCCTTTTTATCCTCACTTAAAAATGTCATCCAAGCAACTGAATGAATGGCTAGAGATAGGGAATGCCCTCGCAGATGAGTTGGCAAATAAGGCAAGTACAACATTATCCAAAAATGTATTATAACATTTACTCAAATGATAACAGACACACACATTACAAAGATGTGTGTGCAACAATTAAGGGAAATATATAATCTCTTTTATATATTTATATATTAAGATACCAAAGAAACCAAAGAAACCGAAGATACAGAAGATACCAAAGAAAATAACGCAAGGATCAAATGTTTCCTGGAGGAAGAGGGACCTGGATGGGAACATTATAGCCCAACATTGGAATAAGAATCGATCTGGTCTGTAAAATATAATCTAGTTCTAGTGTTTCATTAAGTTTTAATGTCGTTGGTCGGTCCTCAATAATGTTTCCCATATCATCGTACTTTGTTTTATGCAGTTAAACCTTCCAGCTCTCAGAAGTCCCCAGAGGTCGAGGAGACACATGAGATTCCTCTACAGGTCCCAAGTCTTGGTATGCACAATGAATTCTTAAATTATCCTTCAACTTGAAATGTAGGTAATTGTTTGTAGTATGTAATAGCTTTGTTCATGATACATTGTAAAGTGAAAAGCCATGTATGGAATATCTTTTTTAAATTAAACTAAATTCCATGATTTGTTTTATATTTTGTTATTTTAGATCAACATCTTCAGACACTGAGAAACCTGTTGGGTTCTCTCACTGTCCCTGCATCATCAGAAGAAACACCCACTGCATCAACATGGACCCAAAGACAGTTGAAACGTGAACAAAAATTCAGAGCTGCAATGCCAGAGCTCCTTAATTTGAAATTGGCTGCAGAGATTGTCACTACACGTTCCTGTCTCCAAT
This sequence comes from Notothenia rossii, assembly GCF_949606895.1. Lineage (NCBI taxonomy): Eukaryota > Metazoa > Chordata > Actinopteri > Perciformes > Nototheniidae > Notothenia > Notothenia rossii. The sequence goes on along the minus strand of NC_136909.1, from coordinate 8,887,277 downwards.
GCAAAACTGCTGATGCTGTGGTCCGGTGCTTGGACTGTGTTCCACCAGGAACTCCCTTTCTTTGTCCGGCATGTGACCCTATTATCCATGGTAAACATGTCTTCCATGACAGGGAAGCCATGTTTGATGGGTTTTACAGACCTATTCCTCCCACATCCTTAGTGGTTGTGGATGAAAGTGGCCAATATGGACTCTGTGAACAAGGTGGGTTCAAATAAGGTATTACATATTCCCTTACCATGGTTTCCTAATGTGCACTACATATACAGCGGCATCATTTTCACCATGTCGGAAGTTTGCTTTAACAGTTAAAATGTCTCAATTTGTATTGACTACATTTCCTAACATGTCCTAACATGCATATGAATCTCTGAAATTGTCTTTGCTGCAGTGTGTCTGCTTCCAATTCCTCCGCCATCCCAAATCTGCTTCTGTGGTCCAAGCCAAGATTTCACCATCATCCCAGGAAAGCAGACCGTGTTGGTGACTATCAATGGTTTGTTGCCACCAGAAGACGATCAAGCAGAAATACAGGATTACTATTATACTTTTGTCCTACATTGCATAGATAGCTGTCAAATTGCACATTTATATTTTTTCTCAGGTCCATACAACGTTCGTCTGCCTTCTGTGTGCTGCCCAATTTGTTCCGCCAAATGGTCCCCGAGCATAGGTGACTTGCTGGGATACAAATACTGGCCAGCAACCGACAGCTGCAAAATTATTTTTAAGTTTGATGTGTTCACATCATTCGAGCAAATGAAATTGGCCAGCCCAGCATTATCCCAGCAAGTATTTATAAAAATGCTTGAACATCGATCGTTTTCCACAGGAAGGGTAAGAATAAAATGTGGTTTTCAAGATTTTTGAATACCAAACTTTTAATTAACCAAATGAATACCATTCTTTTTTCCAGACAGGCAGAATCTGTAGCGATATCTTCCACAGAGTCTTTCGGGAGTTTGCCTTCTGTAATTACAGACAAGAAGATCTATGCCTGGTGGAGCCCTTTAAATGCCCAGCATGCACACCTGACATGCTGGCTATTGCTGTAGATGGCAATAGAAAGCATTATCGCTTCAAGAAGTCCAGAGGGTCAGTGAAATCATATTCTCATTTTAGTTGTTGTTTTATTGACTAAGCTGAATGTCTTTGCTGAAATGTCTAACTTTCCCCAACTCTGCAATTTCTTTTTCCAAAGTTTGTAGACCATCAGAAAACAATGGTTGGTGTGAAATTACACATAATTATATAAATCCAATTCATAAACATTATTATATATGACGCCTGTAAAGTTAACTCAACTTTAAAATGTTAAATGGTTGACGTTAGTTGGATATGTTGGAGCTAAGAACCAGTTTTGGATATAATCGCTTCATGAAAAATGTATTAAATTGCCCAGGAACCTTTTTCTATGCCTTCCTCTGCCCTATTCCATGCCCATCAATATAAAGGATGTACTTTTATTTTTACCTTTTTACAAGAAGTCAGTAAACTTTTCACTAATGTTAAATAATGGTGGCAAAAGACTTTACACAGAATTACAGATCAAATTCACAAAGACCTTTTCCACATTTATGAAAATGTTATGGCAAAAGCAAATTGGCCACATTAAATAGAGGACACAATCAAACTTATGTATGTATGATAATGTTGCTTACAATGTCTTTCTCGAATTTCGCAGGACAGATGAACCGTCTCTATTTGATGGACTGTTCATTGCCCAGGACAGTAAAGTGTCTGCCTTTGTCGACAAAATCAGGAGCCAGATGACGATTGTAAGAATCTATTCAATCCCCTAACCCTTTATTTATTTATCTTAGCACAGGGTTAAATGTAACAGATTGTGTCTATTTCAGAAAAGTGGTCGTGATGTTTGTGGACCGGCAACATTCACAGCTTGCAGAGAAACCTCACACAAGTCCAGGGCCAAGGTGGATGAGGAAGGACTGCAAATAGCTGTGTGCAGACATGGCATCTTACGACAAGGCCTAAATCACTACCGTGGTGAAATATATGCCTACCCAATGTTCCTGCAGAAGGAGCTGGCTGAAGTTGCGAATGCAACATTCTTTTGTATGGATGTTGCCTGCAGGTAGTTATAACTATTGCAAAATTGGAAGTGTTTGTGGGAAACGTGTTATCTATTTAATTCTTGCACATCCAGTAGATGTAAAGCAAAAAAAACATTCATTTGGATAAATGCTGATGTTGGTTACAAGGATTGTACTGGTAATTTTAAGGACCTGGTTTATCTTTTTACTATTATGCCATCATGCAACTGGAAGAGCTAATTGATTTTGTCATTACAGGTACTGGCCTTATTTGGAGAAGATGGCAGCAAAGTTGCCTGAGCTCCAACCACTTACAGAGATGAAACCTTTTCTCTCTGTAATGCACGCCAAGGCCCACACAGGCAAATGCGAGGTACAGTATGCAAATTAAACATTTGTGTCACTAGATTCAAATGTTTTAGAAATTGTAGTGCACATAAGAATATCATGTAGTATATTCTATTCAAGCCTGTGGAATAATTGTAATAGTTACAAATGTTGACAAAATTGTTACAAAAGAGACTGTCACAAGGATAGGCTTCCAAAACCCATTATGTTTATTTTAGTAAATATATCCGCACTGTAGAAATAATGAATGAATAGAGCTTCAAATAACTGCAGTTGTGACATTGTAGTTCAAAGCATAATTCAATATCAGAACATTTTAACTTTCTGAAATTGCTCCTGACACTGATGATAACTAAAGATGTACAGTACAAGAAATTATAATATTGAACTAAATAGCTAGATCTCATTGTTTATGATTCTGAGCAGGTGAAGTGGGGTGACAGAAGCCAGGAAGGTGCTGGAAATACTGTCGGCGAGGAAGTGGAACAGGTTAACAGCTTCCTCTCAAGGGGCAGCTCTGACAACAAAATACATGACCAAATCAGGTTGGTAGAGGAAAACAAATAGTTTTAAGTAGTGCCACATTGTAAAGCTCATATGAATTTTCATGTTTTTGTGTTTACAGCTAGAGCAGATATGATAACCGTGCTGGCTATGCAATGGAACCACAGGAAGGTGGAGAATCTCCACAAGACACTCTCAAAGAGTTTTGTCAAAGTAAGACGTCCATGCTGCATTTCAAAATGTATATTAAGACTATCCGAGTTTGTTGTTGTAGTAATTTAACACCATCCTTAGCTACATGTTGTTGAATTGAATGTATTCTGCAATCATTTCATTATGATGGTGCTGCCATGGCACACTGTTCTGCCAAGAGAGTCTCTGTTCTGTTTGTTTTTAATAAAGCACTATAGGTTGATTCATCTGAATTTCTGGATAATAATAATAATAATAATAATAATGTTAATCCTGCTTGATCTTGAAAAAAAAGGGACACTAAGGTGATACTTGCCAACCTTGAAGAGAAGGTGTTTAGCATTTCATGTTGTTGTCTGGTCAGTTAATGTGCATAAAGGAATTCAGTAAAAAACAACCTTCTCAACCAACTGGAACGCATATTCACTTTTTCCTTTGAAACATTCTAACCAGACTACACAGAGAGCACAAACTGAAGTGGACAATCTTGAGAGTCTCAAGCAAGAGCTGAACATCTCCCTGGAGGACACGGAGCAGTGGGTGTTGGAGGTCAAGCAATGGGCAGCCACTGGTATGTTATATGATCACTGTGGTATAGATTTGGTTCCATATTTCCAAACATTTGGCTTCATGTTTTATGATTACACCTTGTTGTTTCTGTTTTCAAGAGAAACATGGAGCCCAGAGTAGCCAAGAGGAGCTCCAGAGAGAAATAGATGAAATTATTTATTCCCTCCGAAGAAAGAAACACGACCTCTATCGACAAAATGGTATTTATTATTACGTTATCTAGAAACAATATTTGTTTCTTGTTGTTGTTGTTTGTATTATTAATATTAGTTTATTTGTATTTTGTTTTACTTTACAGACAGCAACCAAACAAGGCAACGCAAACGGAGAAGACTGACAGAGCTCAAGAAGAAACTCAGAGAGAGGATACTGCAGTACAACACCATTGATGCCTGTTCAGAGAAAATTGACACAGAAGCAGCATGCGGTCTGTCTGAGGATGTCATTCTGCCCTGGGAGGCGCAAGGAGATGGTAAGAAACAACTTGTTTTTGTTTGCCCTAGATATTCCATAAATTCAGTTGAAGTACTAGAATACAATCACCAATGTAACACAGAGCTATCAACATAGGTGTCACAAATCATCATGATCACAACAAATCATTTTAAAATAATTATATTGAAAGGTCTGTATGATGTTGCCCTATCAAGTCTTAATAGTCTAGTCTCACTGGGACAGGCATATCTATGGAAACAGTAAAACCCTTCCTGACCACCCTGAACTGCATACTAATGTTGAATCTCAAGACATACTGAATGTAATTCTGCCAACATAGACAGAATTGAAAAAATTCAGCAAGCGGCGAGGTTGAATTTTTTTTTACCAGATTTTAAGGTTTTGGTCAATTTAATTAAAAAAGATTGAATACAAACTGATATTATTTGTTTTATTAGCCTTACCATTGTGGTTGTTATATTTTGTGTTTTTTCCATTATAGTGGTGAACCTGCGCACAAAGAGGCGACTTTTTGACCAGGTTATGCTGGTCAGGCGTATGGAAGAGGAGAAAGTCATCATTGTGAAGGAGATGACCCAGCATTGTCAAAATCTGAGGCAGGCACTGGACAAACTGGACCGCCTCCTTCATCAGACAAAAGACGACATCAGGAACCAAAGTATGTTCCACAAATACCGATTTATAATATTTGCCACTGCCCCCCTCCCAGTGTCAAATGTCTATCACTGAATAGCATCTGTAATGATTGCATTTTTTCTGAATCACAAATCTTTTTAGCTAATATACAGCCTCGGAGTTAAACATTCAAATTGCTTATATGGAACCAACATCAATGCTAATTAAAAGTTGCCTTACATAGACTGTCATTTTGTCTTTTTATTTTAGTTTCTCCAAGCGATATAACAGAAGAGGGATACAGGGGACTGCACTGCTGTATTTTACACCATCAATATCTTCTGGAGCAGAAACTGAGCAGAGTCACCAGCACCTACAGCTGTATTGGCTCGGACTCGTCTTTTCTCATGATGGAGGAAGACATTGAAGACGGTAATGAGGACGACGAACAGGACGGTGATGAGGACGGTGATGAGGACAACGAACAAGACGGTGATGAGGACGGTGATGAGGACAACGAACAAGACGGTGATGAGGACGGTGATGAGGACAACGAACAAGACGGTGATGAGGACGGTGATGAGGAAAACTAACAGGACGGTGATAAGGACAACAAACAGGACAACGAACAGGACTTAACAAGTCTATTGTGTTGTATGCATGTCAACGTATTAAAACGAGTATTACGATTGAATGGCTTGTTTATTACCTTTTTTTTATATGATCCTGCTTTGCATTTACTATGTCTGGTATCCAAGTAAATGCCATTAGCAGTTATCAGTCACCTTCAGATCCGAGTTACCTCGAGGGCCAGAGGTTCCCCACCCCTGGTATAAGGTTTTGGTGATCACCCTTATTATCATCATGAGATTTAATCATGATCTGTTTAATTAGCCAATGCTTACATCCAAAGAATGTGTCTAGACTTTACTCCTACAGACACACACTAACAATACAAATTGAGCTAAGTAATACACTCACGAGCCACTTAATTAGGTACACCTTGCTAGGATGGGTTGGACCCCCATCTGCTTTCAGAACTGCGTTAAGTCTTCATGGCATAGATTAAACAAGGTACTGGAAGCATTCCTCAGAGATTTCACTCAATATTGACCTGATCGCATCACACAGTTTCTGCAGATTTGTCGGCTGCACATCCATGACGCAAATCTCTCGTTCACCATATCCCAATGGTGCACTGTAGGATTTGGATCTGATGACTGTGGACTGTGACATTTGAGTAAAATTCATTGTCATGTTCAAGAAACCAGTTGGAGAATATTTGAGCTTTGTGACACGGTGAGTTATCCTGCTGGAAGTAGCCATCAGAAGATTGGTACACTGTTGTCATAAAGGCATGGACATGGTCAGCACAACCCGGTATCACGGCAAGACGTGAACATGTGACGATTTACCATGATGGGAGACGTGAAGCTGTCACGATTTCGTCCCTTCAAACGTGACATTTACACAGTATTGTTAACGTGGCCCAACCAGTGGAGATATACCCGGAAATGCCAAGCAAATGCTACCCCGACGGTCGGTTGTTATTATTATCAATATTAATATAATAATGATTTCATTTGTAATAGTCACACTCAATTTCGCTAATTTTCTGTTGCCCCAGCTGGTCGGCACCTCTTTTAGCAGATACAAAGGCTATATTCATTTATTAAATCGATGTGTGTGGATGTGGAATTAACGGACGTGACGTTGCACGATTGCGTTACCAGGCAACAGCTTCGGTTCATGTTAATTTATAAACTCTTCAACTCGAACCGTAGTTATATTTTAAAACATTTTAGAAAGCCTCATGAAATATTTTAATGTACATTTTAAATTAAATGTGAAGGAATGTGTGTATAACAAAATACATCCGTCAAAAACAATACCGGAAACAGACGTAGGCAAGATCCTCGGTTATGGCTAGAAAGGATCCTTCTATTGTAAATATGACGTCACGTTCTCGTTGTAACTCTCGTTGTAATCGGAGCGGCTCGGAAACACATCTACAGCAGTAACATGATGCAACATACACATTAATGCAGCAGCAATATTAATAGAGAAACATCAGACATAATAGTAAAACACTGCAAGGGAACATTTTATTGCACCAGGAGCTATCTTGGGACTTTTACTGCGACAACGTTGACTTGCCTGTGAATAAAAAATAAACCATAGTGTTGGTGATCTACAGTGTTGTCATTCTTCTTTGAACACCAGCAAGACCGCTTTTCAACGATCACACTCCCTGTCATTGACATAATTAATAGATAGTTTAGCTTCTCACCATCATTTGCTGTGGCCAACTGATGTTAACGATCCTAACTGAAAGGCTGCCTGCCAAACGTAAACATTCAGCCACGTGACATTCAGCCGAACTCTCGCGAGAGTTTTACACAAGACGGATCCTTTCTAGCCATAACCAAGATCCTCAGCTCGGTGATTCATGGTTTAGCCGCAATGCACGTTGGGAAATGGTGTTTATGCGATGTGAAATCCGAAAACATTTAAAAAAAATAAAATAATACTTTATTCCGAGTTTGCTTGCTTTTCTCTTTGGAGCTAATCACATAACGGCATTGTAATACATGGTTCGGCTGCATTACATATTACATATCTGCCGTAGTTATCTATCTATAGAGCCCTGATGAGAAGACTTCTATACAAACAGGAAGAACTGCCGCCAAAACTGAAAACGTGACGTGGATCACAAATATATCAGCCATTTAACAACATCTTAGATTTATTTTCACACAATATGTCTCCTTGCAATATCAACAGTAATTCGGCTGACTTTTATATTGGATCCAATTGGTAGATAGGCAGTATTTACACCATAACGGCGCACAGCTGATAAACGGGCACCTAGTGGTTAAAGCATGTTATTGAATTTTATTATTATTATTAACTAACAGAATAAGAGACCTGACAGGTGATGGTCAGACGTTGACCTGGCTGCACAGTCACAGAAGCTGGCTGTGTCAACTGTTCACACTTCACACCTGTACAAATACAAAAAAAAGTTATATGACAGATTATCCTGTTAAACAGCAGTATAATAAGTGTTGACTCACTTCCAGCTGCCAGCAGCAGCAGCAGCAGCAGAGAGAACATGATGATGATGACTCTCATTTCATTTAATTTCAAACCTTTATTTATACAGGTGTATCCCATTGAGATCATTGATTTCTTTTTCAAGGGAGACCTGCTCAAGTAGGTTCCACACGAAACATAAAAACATAAACAGAACAACAAAAGGACATCATACAGCACCATTTACATAACTATCCACATAAACAGGTACCAATAGCTTCCGATTGAGTAGCATCCAACCGAGCTTTAAAAACATTTAGTGGCACCAGATTGCTCAGTTTCCATTTAATTTGCAGACTATTCCAAGACAGAGGAGCTGCGCATCTAAAAGCTGTCTTCCCTAAGACAGTCCTAGCAGTTGGCACATTTAATAAAACCACAGCATTCGATCTCAGGCAGTAGCCACTTACAATTTACCGTGAGATCAGGGAGCAGATATAAGATGGAAGTTTCCCTAACATGGCTTTGTATATAAAAATGTACCAGTGACTGAGCCTCCGTACAGTTAGTGAAAGCAAACCAGCCCTTGCATACAGGGTACAGTGATGGGTTAATGCTTTACAGTTTGTCACAAATCTCAGTGCACTGTGATACGCAGCATCTAACTTGACCAGGCAATTGGCAGGTGCATTCATATAGATCAAATCACCATAGTCCAGCACAGGTCAAAAGGTCACAGTGACTAGCCTTTTCCTGGCCTCAAGCAGAGAAACAGGACTTGTTCCTGTAGAAGAAACCTAGCCTAACCCTCAGCTTTTTAAGCAGGTTATTGACATGAAGTTTAGAAATGTGAGACAATCATCAAGCCAGATACCAAGGACTCTGAGAAGACGTGAGCTCCTGATCCCCTTTAATCTCCACTGACAGTCTCTTGTGAAGGCCTTATAACTGTATCACAATGGATATTACTGAGTTTGCATAGAACCAAACGTGTTCACGTGTGAATGTGAACATTAATAGAATATCACCTCCCATCTTCAGAGCAATCTGACTATTATAACATTAGCGTTAAGAAAGCTTAATTAAATATCTGCCTCAACATAAGTAACTGGATCAAAGTCACAGTACAGTCCGCGGCATCACATCATAATGTATCATATATCTCCTTATCTGAGTCAGCTGAGCCGTATCTGGCCGTGCAACACTTACAGTGTCACATACTGTATGCAGAAGTATTATTTTAAGCAACACATTACGAAACACTCGAGTCAAATGTAATTAAAGTCAGATCGTGTCTTAGACGGGGCATATCATAAACCTGTTAATGTACGCATTCAAACACTTTTTCTTTTACCAGCTGTGTTCACCTTGCAGGTGCAGCTATGTGGCTTTTATCCTGGATAAAGTGTTTGAGTCATGGATGTTTAAAGTCTTCATATTTGTCTAATTATATAGTTGACTTTTCATTCAGGAAGTATACGCGCTGCGCTGTCAGTACGCTTCTCCATGTTTGTGATTGGTCGAATGCTCCAGATACCACCCCTTTTATGTGAACGCGCACCTAACTAGATAGGCACGGCTGGCTTGAGCGATCCACTTGATAACCCGTGTCGTAGTGCCGTTTAGCGAGAGGGCGTATGTTTTGGATTAGGCCAACCGGCTAACTCAAACATATCCAGGTTAGGTTGAACCAGTTTCGTGGTATACCCCCCAGGTCTTGTCCTGACTGAGCACAGGCACCTGTAGCCTTGGCTACTGTGCTCTCAGTGTTTTGTCTCCCTGTTCCTGCCTATTGGCGTCAGCTGATAGAGGTGTTGGTTTTATCTTGTTATGCACAATGTTGATTCTTCTCTCAGAACTAGCTAAATATGGGTCTGGGGTAGAGATCTTCAGAATTGGTTTGGCATCTTTTGTGTCAATTCGTGGCACACAACATGTCTTGTGAATAAACCATCAGTTTGCCATCAAAGTTCCTGCTCTCCTCGTGTCTCTCTGACTCCTGTTTCCATTGCTTCAGAAGTTTCCATCGCATATGAAAGATTTTCACATGTTTGTAAATTATTTTGGTTTCAGTGTGTGTGTTTCACATGGGTGAACAGTATATTTATATGTTATGGAATGAAATACAATGTCAGATTAGGGGAAAGTTAGGGGAGTGCATGTTAATGTGTCTGGAGGTGGCGTGTTCCAAAAGTGTTTGGGTTTGTCTGCCGTGTGTGGGCTGCGTTCCATTTCAAATTGCCGCCTGTACAATGTATGCACCAGTCTGTGATATGCCGATGTGCAGGCCCGCCCCTCCATACACGCCGATCACACAGACTGCGTCTGCCTCTCGCCCTCATCTTGTGGAGGGAGCCTCATCTGATGCGCAAATGCGGCGCAATTGAGCGCGCCACAGTTTCTGCTGCGAGGCTCCACTAGCTGTAATCGGCTTGGTGTGTCCAGGGTTTACACACCACCCCCCCGTCGACGCTCGCGAGGGCCTCATCACATCACAGCCCTGCCGATGTGATATAATGTATAGGACCTTTTTCCTCATGGGTGTCATTCACAACAGACCAATCATGACAGTTTTAGAGAATGAGTTTGTATGGATACACTTAAAACATATTTGTATTTGTCTTGGCTTCAGCTCACTGATAACATAAGAACACAAATAGGCACAACACTTACATAGATGTTTTTTTTATATGTATTTTATTACTCCAAAATAGAAAAAAAAAAGTCAGCCATATTTAACTGGAAAAGTTTTCCTTTGGCTCCCAGGAATTTTTCCACTTCGCCCCACTGTAAAACAGAAACAGTCAATCAATCAATCAATCAATGTTTATTTATATAGCCCAATATCACAAATGTTACATTTGTCTCAATGGACTTCACAGTTTGTACAGAATATCAGTATGACAATACTGACACAGCAAAAAGTATTACTTTTTGGAATATGTAGTTCTACAGTATGTTGACAATGCTATTTCAAATGAGAAGATATACTAAGTCACTCAAAAATATCATGATGAAAGTGCAGTATAATGTATATATTTATATATAACACGTACATCATATATAATACAAGGTACATTTTTTATTTCAAAGTCAATGTTTCATTTGACCAATTCTTTGAATTTGCTGTCTTATCAATGCCCAAACATACAGCACTAAACTTAGACAACTGCCTGCAAGACTGCACACAGAAATAATACTACTTATTACTACTAACTATACTTATAGTATAATTGTTAAGAACAAATGTAACAAGTCAGTAATTACAAAAGAGATCAAATACCATCCAGCCTCACATATCAATCATTTAACCTTTAGTGATATTGATCAATGATAAACTCTATTGTATATTTTAATTTCTATTTCAATGTAGGCTACTTCCCTGCTTATGTGTTACAATCAGACAACGTTTCTAGGGCGCGATGTCTGAATGACGAAGGGCAGAGAACTTGGATGTCTTACTTTATGGCGCAAACGTCTGATAGAGCCATTGATGACATGGCTCCCCACCCCCATGTGATCAACTAAATTCAATTTACTGCTGAGGAACCCAAAATGTTTAAGTTAGTGATCTCAGGGTTGATGAAGTTGGTTGGTAAGACTACTTTGTGGCCCCTGTTCTGCCAGACCCATCAGCTACACTGAAGGAAACTTCAGATTAGATACATACCATCCAGAGCAAGACTGCCACTGCACCAACACCTCGGTATGGCCCTGAGTAAAGAAACACAGATTTTAGGTAAACTTCATTTTTTTCAAATGTCATACATGTAAATACAAAAAGTCCAGTGAAATCAAATGATAATTTGAAATAATAGTAGGTACGATTAACTCAAACATATGAAGGACTGTAACATAGTCAATAGCATTTTCCCCATCAGTTTAATATTTTGGAATACTATTATTATTTAAAAAAATATTTGTACTGCCAAGAATAGGAATTCACCTACAAAGGATTACAAGAAAAAATGTAATATACAAATAAATGGCTGGACATGATGCATTAATGCGACATGAAGCATTACACAAGTACCTCAACCTTAAATTAATAATAAATTATTGTTACTGTAATTTCAATATTTACATTAGCAGTCATGCTTAAGACTGAAACACTCCTTTTAAACAAAGTATACGAAAATCCAATAAGATAAGACTTGGTTCCACGGAAACATTATTGTCATTGTTTATTTATTTAAAAATATTTTCTAAACAAACCTCCCTGATTCGTTCCCTCAGTAGTTTTTTGTAGGGGAAAGTGTCTGACCCTTGATGAATGGGACATTCTGCAAGGAATTAAAAGATGGTAATAAGTTGAAGTTCAGCAATAACCTCCTAAACATTGCCTAACATCACATTGTGCTCAATTAAACTGTTCAAAATGGCACTGAGACTTTTGATACTGCAAAGTCTTAAACAAAACAAAAGGTGGTGTATTCTAATTGTACCGATGATTGTTTTCTCTCTCTTTAACTCATTCAATGTGCAAAATCAAACACAGTTTCAGTCGATGTAAATAAGATAATTACTAATTAACCCGCACATACCATTAATTGCCACTTTATTCCTCGTTGGTCTTCTTTTCTGTGAGGAAGACACTGAGGAGAGAGCAGGAGTCAGGCCGGAGGAGAGAGCAGGAGTCAGCCCGGAGGAGAGAGCAGGAGTCAGGCCGGAGGAGAGAGCAGGAGTCAGCCCGGAGGAGAGAGCAGGAGTCAGGCCGGAGGAGAGAGCAGGAGTCAGCCCGGAGGAGAGAGCAGGAGTCAGGCCGGAGGAGAGAGCAGGAGTCAGGCCGGAGGAGAGAGCAGGAGTCAGGCCGGAGGAGAGAGCAGGAGTCAGCCCGGAGGAGAGAGCAGGAGTCAGGCCGGAGGAGAGAGCAGGAGTCAGGCCGGAGGAGAGAGCAGGAGTCAGCCCGGAGGAGAGAGCAGGAGTCAGGCCGGAGGAGAGAGCAGGAGTCAGGCCGGAGGAGAGAGCAGGAGTCAGCCCGGAGGAGAGAGCAGGAGTCAGGCCGGAGGAGAGAGCAGGAGTCAGGCCGGAGGAGAGAGCAGGAGTCAGGCCGGAGGAGAGAGCAGGAGTCAGCCCGGAGGAGAGAGCAGGAGTCAGCCCGGAGGAGAGAGCAGGAGTCAGGCCGGAGGAGAGAGCAGGAGTCAGGCCGGAGGAGAGAGCAGGAGTCAGCCCGGAGGAGAGAGCAGGAGTCTACCCGGAGGAGAGAGCAGGAGTCAGCCCGGAGGAGAGAGCAGGAGTCAGGCCGGAGGACACAGGAGTGAGGAAGAGAGTGAACTCAGTGTCAGTCTCGGTGGTAAGAGGTACAGACAAGTCTGATCCTGGGTCTGCGGCCATTTCTGCCTGTGTGGTACAAGGGCCCTCAGGTTCAACTGCCAAAGTCACTATTGAGAAGAAAAAAAAGTAGACGCATGGTGAGTAAATGACCAAGTATAATCCGCCATATATATTTATAATCTGAGTAATTACAGCTAAAAATGAAACAGCGGAACATCAGTGATTCTGTGTTACAATGGCGTTTGTTAGCAACCAGGAAATGACACCACTAAGGACAAACAGATGAGAATGCTGCGTGGGGTCTGGGTGCCGTGTTGGCGGGACGTTGGGGGGCTCGCTGCTCCGCCCTTTTAGGCTCGAGGAGCAGACAGTGTGAGCTGGATTACTGGTGTTGTTTCCTGGTTGCTGTGTGGGGTCTGCGAGACAGCGAGGAACTCAGCCTGAGCGCACACACACACACACACACTCACATCCAGGCTGTGAGTGTGAGTGCGTGTGTGCGTGAGGAGATCCACGGAGCCTCGGCTGAGAAAAGATAAGGCTGAGTGAGTGTGTGTGAGCCGGTACGTCACTATGCCCGTTACGTCACTATACTCAGGAAGATTTTTTTTTGAAAAAGAGCAGCATAGACAGGTATTTTCTGTGTTAGAGTTTTACTCGCTACAGGGTGTACTTTGAGGGTTTGTGACTCTGCAGACCGTTTACATGCAGGAAAAGCTTCATAACACAGAAGGGGACGGGTAATAACCAGAAAAGCATGACATGGGCCCTTTAACTGACAAAACAAGACATAACGACATATTTGTACTACTTGGTAAACAGTGATTCACATTTTTTTACATTTAAAACCAGATAACTGGGCAACTAATTTACAAAAAATGTTAACAGATAAATTGCTGAAATATAGCATGCAGATTTGTATACTTTACCATTAATAAGGCTTTCGTAAATCCTCTTTATGGTAACAAGTGCATTGTTACCATCTTCTGTCTCGATTTGCCATGGACAGATGCAATCGGCAAAAACCATTTGTGCCTCTCTTGGCAAGAAGGAGGATGGGACGCCGATCTAACATTTTCCATTTGTGGAGCTGGAACACAATGGACACAAAAAAACAAGAAATATTATGTACACAACAGTTCTAAACATTTTCACACACCTAAAGCCATTATAACTCCATTTATTTTGCCTAAGTGAAAAATGCACTGATGTGATACGTGTGCACATTGAGGAAGGCACCCCACAATTAACCAGGTGTGATTTTAGACCCCTTTTAGGGGAGCCCCTAAAAAAGAACTGTAAAAAAAAAAAGAAGTTTATCGAGCTCGGGTTCACTTTGAGTTTTTTTTACATGGGCATAGTTATTTTTATATGGGTTAGGGATGCCAGCGATTATTCTATTTTTCGAATATTCGTTACAGTCTCCATAATCGAAAATTATTTTTAAAATTCGATTTTATTTATATATATTTTTATTATTATTTATGTATTTCTTTTTTTTCCTGGCTTAGTTTCAATTCGGCGGCGAATAATCAATTAATATTCGCCAGGGCTGTCCGATTTTGATCATGGTCAGTTTCTGGCATGCCTAATATTTGTCCATTTAATTCTCACATTCAGATATCTGAATAAGCTACATTTAGCTTTGAAACATGTCAGCAAGCTATAACCTATATCATTTCAGGTTCAAAGTTCCGCATTAACAGCACTTCAGATGTAAAGCTGGTGTTACAGGGGAATTTTTAAAGGACTGTTCGAACACGGCTCAAAGTCAGAGACTCTGGTAAGCTTAATGAAAGTGCTTTTAAGGGCCTCTTTATTAATACTAACTCTTTCCAGGTCTTGATTGTCTTTCAAGCACTATATTAATATGGGCTGGTTTTGATTCACTGACATTCTTGGTTTTACCATTTATTCAAAAATGTATATGATATTTCATTCATTTTACTTTTGGAAACCATAGTCACATAATTATGTGTTTTCTATACTATGAAGTTCCAAAATAAAATATAAAACACCAAAATGCAGGTTTTTTTGTAAGATATAATTAGAAAAACATGTACATTGAAGCTCTGATTCTAGGAATTACCACTGGCCTGAACTATGTTACTTCTGGTTAAGAAATAATGTTTTACTAAAACTGGGTGCTTGCAAGTACAAACACTATCTAACATCAGTTCGAAAAAATGTGTTATGCCTTTACAGCTTTAAATACAACGGTGACAACAATTTTGCTTAACACATTACATGAAGTGCAGTAATCGTGCACTAGTCTGTACTTCTCACATAAACTTACTTAAGAAATTAGGATTATTTTTAAAAAGTAAATGAGGGCGACTGTTGGAAAGTATAAATCAATTCAGTAATTTAACAATTTGTATAAAAAGATTAAGATCAGGGATTATTTACACACTTTTTTATGATAACTGACATCTGCAAGAGAAAAAAGCTTACCAGTAAATGTGTCGAGTCATACACTTTGTTGACACTGTGGTTTTTCTTTTGCGTGGCCTTCCACTCCTGTGCAACCTTTTCTTTTTGCTTGGAGAGTTTCTCTTTGTAGGGTTGGATGGCACCACATTGTTTGCATTTTTTACTTGCTACTCCTATGCTTTGCCTGCATGTCTGGCACACTTTTTGAGTAGGCGTCTGTAACAGAAACACAGATAATGTCAGGGAATACCAAAAATAAGAATACTATACTACAAATGTTTACAGGATTCATGTATTTTATTATATCGTGAAAAATCTTGTTAAAACAATGAACTCATGTTTTTTTATCTTTTAGATAGGATGAACAAAAATCACAAGAGTAAGGAAAACAATGTTATACAGAGTCAGTCACATGTTTAAAGTGACTGTTATGAACAACCCTAATCTGTCAATATCTGGTTGATCCAAAAGTTGATGCTCCATCATCACAGAAAATAATACTAAAATCATCATTACCAGGGGTGTATTGCTAATTCTATAAGTTCTGCACGTGTGCACGCGCAGTTGTGGCTTGTTTTGAAGCTTATGTAACTACTGTCAATTAACACTCCAGCCAGAATCAACAAAGAATGGTCATTTATTAAGTCTGCATTATTGAATAAATGTGTGATTCTTACAGTAAATGCTGCACACAGCTGCGTGATAGTTAAGTGATCAGTGAAGGACCTTTATAAACTAACTCCCTCCTGCTGAGGTACAAAGGTTACTATATAAAAAGTGTGCACATGTATTTAGTATCCTATCCATGTGAATATGTTTTAAGTGGGGGTGGACCTCATGTCCTCTAGGGGGGTCCGGAGGCCCCCGTGAAGTTAAATGCATCAATCTTGTGCACTTGAGGGCAAAATTAACTAAATCTATGGATACATCTGTCAACACCCATATGAAACTTAACTGTATACATTTCAATAATAAAAAAAATGATAAGAATAATACTTTTTTTAAATGTATCTTTGTGCATATTTAACTATTTACTGTTTTGTTTTTTTATGCATTTGTTGTATGTCCAATAGTATGAATTGTAATGATTTCATCGATGTTTTAGATTCATTCGATTTTTTTTAGGGTGCTGTGTGACGTTGAACCTGCGACCTGCAACCTGTGACCTATGAACCTGTATTTGTATACTACCAAAGGAGCTATTGAACCTAAGAACTTGAATTTCCGACTCCTATTGTGGAACATTACAATAATATAAAAGTGTGCCTTGGAAATATGTATTTCCATATATGGTGACCAAACTGTTTCAGACCCACTGAGATAACTTAGACTAAAGTTAACTGTGTAAACATTACATTAGGTACATTAGCCTCTTAGCCTATCCGTTATCATAGCTAGCTAGCACCAGATGCTAACAACCATCCCCGTTTTAGGTGCCGGAGCGGTGTTTCGGCAGTATTACACCCCTGGTCACTCTTCACTTAATAGATAAATAGTATTTAATATAGTTATAAAGAATGTGACGTTTGATAACATTTGGATCAACCGCATGAACCGATGGATCACATAACTTCCATGCTCACGTTAACGTTAGCTGATTCTACTTTTGGCTAATTTAGCTTTGCTATCATTATTCCTAGGTAAACATAGTAATCTTAGTCACTGTACTAGACGACAAAATAAAACAACATAATACATATCCCAAAATGAATATACTTTTGATATCTGACTACTCACGTTTATTAGCTTGTCTGGGAAATAAATGGATGTTGTCTGATGCAGTGACGAGTCCAAAACCCCGGTAAGTTAGCATTTGACCACTTCCGGTTCCCTCGCGTCAGAACCAATGAGATTTCTCCATAGGATTTGGGAAAATAGCTCGAAATAAGGTCTGTGGTCGACACAAATTTAAGAGACGGATCACGTTTTGTTCTACGACAGACAGCCGTGATTTTTGAAGAGTGTACGTGTCTGAAAAACGATGGTTGTTAACTGAAGTTGTCGAGGACGTTGTACGTCATTACGCCGCCTCCCGTTGATTTAAAACGCGCCCGTGGGTCGTAAAGGTATACAGGCTGACGCACCCGTTGATTGAAAACGCTGCTCTGGGTCGTATTAATGGGTCGGAAAACGAGGAAAACAATCGACCTATTTGGTCGTATTAGTTGGAGGACTTGTTGCTCTTTAAAGTAGAGACACTACATACTGATATACACCTGAACATCAGCAGGAGAGGACTCTTTAAAGTAGAGACACTACATACTGATATACACCTGAACATCAGCAGGAGAGGACTCTTTAAAGTAGAGACACTACACACTGATATGGACTGTACTTATATAGCGCTTTATCCAGTCTTTAAGACCCCTCAAAGCGCTTTACATACTATATGTCATTCACCCATTCACACCCATTCATACAGAGCAGTGTACCTTACTCTAGGACCTAACATTCACACACATTCACACACCGTTGGCCATGCCATCGGGAGCAACTCAGGGTTAAGTATCTTGCCCAAGGATACATCGACATGTTGACTGCATGGGCTGGGATCGAACCCACAACCTTCTGGTTGAAAGACGACCACACTCCCTCACAGCCACAGTCGCCCTGTATATATGATATACACCTGAACATCAGCAGGAGAGGACTCTTTAAAATAGAGGCACTACATACTGATATACACCTGAACATCAGCAGGAGAGGACTCTTTAAAGTAGAAACACTACATACTGATATACACCTGAACATCAGCAGGAGAGGACTCTTTAAAGTAGATACACTACATACTGATATACACCTGAACATCAGCAGGAGAGGACTCTTTAAAGTAGAGACACTACATACTGGTATACACCTGAACATCAGCAGGAGAGGACTGTTTAAAGTAGAGACACTACATACTGATATACACCTGAACATCAGCAGGAGAGGACTCTTTAAAGTAGAGACACTACATACTGATATACACCTGAACATCAGCAGGAGAGGACTCTTTAAAGTAGAGGCACTACATACTGATATACACCTGAACATCAGCAGGAGAGGACTCTTTAAAGTAGAGACACTACATACTGATATACACCTGAACATCAGCAGGAGAGGACTCTTTAAAGTAGAGACACTACATACTGATATACACCTGAACATTAACAGGAGAGGACTCTTTAAAGTAGAGACACTACATACTGATATACACCTGAACAGCCCTTTAAAATCAGTCCAATCACAGCTAGCCACACATGCTCACTGTCTGTATAGGCTATTGCGCCCTCATTTAAACCCACAAGCAGCTGCCCTGACCTATTTGCTGCCCCATAGGCAATATTTGAGCTGATTTCTCAAGCACCGCATTAGCAGTGATGTCACACACTCACAGCTGCTGGTGTTTGGAGCCCTCTAATGTCAGAAGTAGGACTTCAGATTTTGTATTTCTTTCAGTCAAACCCTGTCCTTGCGCTTAGATTTGCTCTGCTTCTGCTCCAACTGTACGCTTGCACTCACATATATTGCTGCTTGCACAGATTTCCTGTTTTCCAGTTTAAAACCTTCTCCTCGGCTCGCACTTAGGCTGCTCCTGTGCCCTGACTGCGCTCGTCAAGTCTCCTCTCAGATTTCTGTAATCTGCTCGGCGCTTGGATGTTTTCTGTGGAAAAACAATTTCAAAGTCCCTCAACCAATATGAGGCCAGGTGAAGGGTCGTCTTGCTGGTGCGTTCGCTTTATTTATTAAAAGCGTCCCGTAAGGGCGGTTACTCTTTAACCAGGTTCATAAACTCCCTCCACGGCTTTATTAAATGTGGCCTACTTCACTTGCTTTATTTACGACTTTTTATTTTAATGGTACTATTAACGTTAACTTTACCTCTTGCAAATTAATTTGGTAGTCATATTTGCGGCACATCTATGATAATAACTGCTTGAAATGTTGTACATTTCGTGAACCCTGTTGCTAGGCAACTGACAACACATGTGTTTCCTTTTTTCTTAGTTATTTCATTGTTTAGGAAGGGGGAAATACATAGCCGTGGGAACATGTTTGAAATGGGGGGTGCTGTGGGGATGACACCAGGGCCGGTTTTCACCAATTTGCTGCCCTAGGCAAGATTTTAGCTGGCAATGAAAAAACCACTACAAAAGACCAATACACTACAAACAGAGAAACGTATTGATATGGTGGACAGCTTATATAAAAAGGCTTCAAATGTATTTAGTATTGCCTGTACATGTTTTAATTTGGGGGTGGGCTTCACATGCTCTAGGGGGGTCCGGGGGGCCCCCCCGGGAAGATTTTTTTAACATTTTAAAGTAAAATGCTTCAATCTGAGCGCCCAAACTAGAGACTGATCTAGGGAATACAACTCTAAAACACCCATATGAAAATGATCGGTTTGCATTTTAATAATCAAATAAATATGTGAACATATCCAATAACCCATAGCCAATAACAATAAAATGTAGGCTAACTTGTTTTATTTTTGTGGTTCATTTATATCTTATTTTATCAGTTAACATTAATTAATTTATGCACATTGTTAAATATCTCCAGTTTTAAACAATATTTTTGGTTTACTGTCCTATAGTATACATTGGAATGATTTCAAACCTGTTTTTATTTATCCTAATAATTATAAAGGAGTGCCTTGGAAATATTTGTTTACATAAATTGTGATCAAAACGTTTGAGACCCACTGAGATAACTTAGAATAAAGTGAACTATCTAAACACTCAAGAGACCTTTACCTCACTGAGCCTCTCAGTCTGACAGGAGAGCTCTCCCTCCACATTATTGTAGATATACAATCTATTGCTTCTTATATCCGTTAGCGCAGCAGAAGCTAACAACATTCCCCGCCGGTACCGGTGCACCCCCTCTCTCTATCTCTTTCTCTCACGCTGGCTGTGAGCTGCGGGCACCTGATAAGCCAACGTCCCCCACTTTCATCACTTACAGCGGCCATCGTACAGGGCAAATGGAAAATGTAACCGGGGTGAAAACGGTGTTATCTTTACTTAATTATGAATGTTGTTACATCAAGGCTGAAAATTCTTTTTTTTTGGATTATATTTGTATTTAATATTGTGGAAGTGCAGTTTCCCTGTCCTCCACCAGGTGGTGCTGCAGCGCCCTCAGCACCCATACTTCCCACGGCCCTGGGGAAATATAATTTTTCTTCATGTCATTTTTAATTTAAGATCATATGTTGCCCTCACTAAGTATAGATACAGTTCATGTTACACAATGTATTGTGCATTATTTTCTCTGAAGCAAATGTAGTGAGGGCAACTTACGATCTTAAATAAAAAAAATACATGAAAAAACGTTTATTTTTATTTTTTTATATTTCCCTATATATAAATATTTATTATATATATTTTTCCTCCAGAGTTTCTCTACCACGCATTTTAGACATCCCTTTATTTATTTTTTATTTTATTTAACCTTTATTTATCCAGATAAAAGCATTGAGATATAATTTCATTTGCAATGCTGACCTGGCCAAGAAGGCAGCAACGTTACACATAACACAAACATATAAAATACAGAGAACATTACTAAGAAAACAAAAGACGAAAAAGCAGTCACTACATTGAGCACATTAGGACAATAAGAAAGGTGCACTACTTATTACTGCAAGAGCAGCTGGTGGTAAGGACTTCAGACAACTTCAATTTAAAACATGTTATTGAGACAAGTGCCGTCAGTTTGATGCGTGATTGAAGGTCATTCAAACACCAAGGACCATAATGAAAAAGACTCCTTTTCCCAGCCTCAGTCAGGTACCTGGAACCGTACCTCCAAAATTACATGAAAAAACGTTTATTTCTCTTTTGTTATATTTCCCTATATATAAATATTTATTATATTTTTTTTCCTCCAGAGTTTCTCTACCATGCATTTTAGACATCCCTCCTCATCTCCCTCTATTTCAGCCCTGTTAGAACCTTCATGCTGATTCAAGACACATCAGCTTAGGTTTGTGCCTGAATATTGCAAGGGTGTCACAGTGACAATATATGTACATAGACATAGCCTACAGAAACACACACACACACACACACACACACACACACACACACACACACACACACACACACACACACACACACACACACACACACACACACACACACACACACACACACACACACACACACACACACACACACACACACACACACACACACACACACACACACACACACACACACACACACACACACACACACAAACAACTTGTTCACACAAGTTTTTTCCACCAGGCTGTAAGGAGGCTGAATTCTCTAGAAAGTTGACTTTGACTTCCCTGGAGAAGAGGTTAATTTGTTTTTCTTCTGAGTCATCAACTGGGTGGGTGAGTCAAACGGAACAAGGAAACACACCAACAGTCTGAAGACCTCTGTCTAATTTGTAATCTATTCACACAGAGGTGAAGATATTTAGTGAAGCAGAACAAAATAATCTTGCAGTATTTGTTGTGGCTCTTATGTTGCATTTGCTTTTATTGATTTCTAAAAGAAGTGTCGTCAGTTGACTTTGACTTCCCTCCATGGAGATGGAAATGCATTTCTCTAATGTTATCAAAGTGGGAGTTACCCAACAAGTGGGGAGCATAGAGTTAAATGGAACGAGGAAACACACCAACAGTGACTGAAGACCTGCATCGCTACTTTCCTGACATGAACAATTCTCTGCAGTCTCATATAAAATGCTTTACCTATTTATTTCAAAATGATTTTACACTATGTGTTACATTCATTCATAATACAGTGATATGATATGATATGATATATATGATATGGGTGTTGATGTGAGGATGCTCAGAGAGGAAGTTAAGTGTTTCATTTGGATAACACATATTTTAAGTAAAGCAACATTAAACTCCATACCTGTGGAGTTGTTGATACTGATTATCATAATAATAATAATATTTTAAAAAACAGTGATGTATTATTGATTATTTTGAACAAATATAAAATAGCCTGCATAAGTAAAGACTTTGCACTCTGGAGAAGGAAGTGCATATCATAAATGTTTTTTCAAAGCCTTCACAAGAATTTGGATAATATTTCATCAGAAATAAACAGAACTCATCAGGATCATGTGAGGGTTGTGGATACACCTGCAGCTCCACCCAGCATGAAGGAATATCCAGAGTATTCACAGTTGTCTAACTTCTCTTAGTGACAATGGCAAATATTATCGCAGGAGGATGGAGCTGGACAGAGGATGCTACTTTTTACATTGTTTTATTTGACTGTTGCCTCTGTGTATAGTGTCCTGTCTGTCTGTAACTTTGGGTGGTAGTGTTACCACTGAACAGGTCTCTCTTGAGAATGAGACCTTGTGTCTCAATGAGATTCACCTGTATAAATAAAGGCTAAATAAAAATTAAAAAACTGAGGAGACTCAGAAGATTTGTGATGCGGTGAGTTCTCAATCTACGTTAATTCTTTCCAAGCTCCACAGACTACCCTCTGGTCTGGCCTAATGATACACTTTTATTTCAATGTTACACAGGCGAAGGATCAAGTGGAGAAAGAAACCGACAAAATGTATGTGATGTACAAAGCAATGAAATTTCGGCAACAAATTTTGGCAGGAGAAAACCTCACGTAAAGGTAAGGTCTACACACTACAGGAAAGAGACAAAAACCCAAAAAGCAGAATAGGGCTCTTTAAATCTAATGCCAGGTCCAACTCATCGCAGGACAGTTTACTGCAGTTTGACAGAAGCTTCACATTTATCAGATTTATATTTTCAGATACCACACCCAAACCCCCTACATGGGTAACTCAGGGCGGACCTCCATGCTTTCCACAGGCGTATCAAGCTCAAGGACCACTTCCTGGGGAGCCAGGGGCGGGAGCCTGTCCCGCTCACCGGACCCTCCACCTGGGAACCATACACTGATACATCAACACCTGAAATAACACAACTCATCAATAAGAACCTTGACACACTCAGACATTGGCGCCCCCTTCCACAGAGTACACCCAACATTAGTCAGGAACATAGAAATATTATTAAAACATTAGGTAACAGCCAACACATAGTCATTAAACCAGCAGACAAGGGGGGCCAAATAGTCATACAGGACAGGGACGATTACATCTTAGAAGCACATAGACAATGAAACAGTTTAGTGCAGGATGTACACATATATTAATATGAGGATGTGCAAAACAGATAAACTAATTAAACTTTATTCAAACATTAAATAATACTTTAGATGAAGGTCTTCTTTTAAATAAGAAAAAGCTTTGGGGGTATCTAAAGATAATTATTAAGCCTGACAAAGCACTTAATGTCTAATATATTGATTTCCTGCCATGTTAACTATGTTGAAGCACTTATTTTAACTGATATTATACACATTAATTATACTCTTATGTATGTAGATAGTATAAGAAATGTGCAGAATTTGACAGTTTAATGGTGGAGGTATACACACATATTGATAGATTACATTACATTGCATTTAGCTGACGCTTTTATCCAAAGAGACTTACAATAAGTGCGTTCGACCAGGAAGATAGATGTCTTGTAATGCACTGTTGAGGAACCTGCGACCCAAGTTTTCATTCATTGCATAACTACACCGTAGTTGTGTATATGATATGTCAATAAATCTTAGAAAATCTTGAAATCTTGAAAGGGATGTGCAAAATAGCCATAATATACGGTTTTTAATGAACTATTATTAGAGAATAACGAGTAATGAATATACTTTATAGGGATCTGCAGATAAATGTTTAGTCTTCTCAAGCACCAACTATCAAATAGCTCTCCTGATTGTTGGAACTTGACAATCACCTGAATTTTACTCAGGTGTAACTAAAGTCTGATTTAAGGGTTGTTTATATTTCACATCATTAATCAGAATCTGGAAAGTAACTAAATTAAATGTAGTGGAGTAAAAATACCAGGTTAACCTCTGAATTGTAGTGGAGTAGAATTACAAAGTAACAATGAGCTGTCATGTGGGTATATATTAATGCTGCCCATTATGGACACAAGCGATTTCCCCCCATTTATTAATTATATGTTTTACATTTGCCATAGAACATGTCGCGAAACACAATAGCCAGCATGTGTAGTTCTGGGGGGGCGTTGGATTCCAGTTTTGGATAGTCTGCCGTGGTTTCGTTCCATTTCAAAGAGCTGTTTGACGCTCGGCGTAACCTTGGCGCACTGCCACTCCAACATCCAATCCCAGCGCTTGAAGATTAATCACGGGGACTATTCCAAACGATAGCTGGGGATTATGGGTAGTGTAGCGTCTTCGGCCATCCTAAACTCCGAAATGTTTTTCGGTTATCATATCGCATTAACACCATATCCCTACATGCTTTGCGGCTAAAACATCCAATCAACGAGCTCAAACCATAGCTGAGGATCTTGGGTAATCAGTTCAGTGGCTGTGTATAGCAATGATGCTCAAAATGTCCCTTATAGGCCTACGTCTGATTCCGGTTATTTTATTTTGAAATTCAGTTCCTGACGGACGCCAAAAAAGCCAGAGATTATGGAATTAGACAAATAAATTTAAAAAAGGATAATTGTGTGTTATTGTTGAGTACATAACAGTGTGTTATTTAGAAAAGAATAACAAATTAGAAGGAAAAAAAGATTTAAAAAATACAGATTTCAGTATTCTGAGACTCTGAGCCCCATTTCTTTTCCTCACAGATGGCAAAAAAAATCCGACATTATACGATTTAAAATGAAAACAATAATCGTGGCTTGATATTGAGTAAGAACATGTTTTTATTAACCCCACAGCTTCCGGTCTTCCAAGACCCGACCAGACAAAAAGACGTGCTGCAGGCACGAAACATACTACCAATAAAAATACATTGCTTTTAAAATCGTTCTGTGTGACACGAAAAAAAGGGGAAAATCTTGTTGGTGAACACGAATCAATAGATTACATGTCGTGACTATAACACGAAATGCCATGAGACTGGGTTGGAATTTCACATAAAAAATAAAAAAGAGATACATTTTTTGGGGGTGCTATGGCTATCCTGGGGGGGTGTTTCAGCACCCCATAGCTCCCCCCTGGCGCCGCCACTGACACACACACACACACACACACACACACACACACACACACACACACACACACACACACACACACACACACACACTACTTTCGTCCCGACTAAAGAACATTTTCTTCCAGGCTGTCAGATGGCTGAACTCTCTTTTAAGTTGACTTTGACTTCCCTGGAGAAGTAAACGCATTTCTTTGTGAATAAATTATTCGAATGAGTGGGTGGGTGAGTCAAACGGAACAATTTATGATTTCTAAAGAAGTGTCGCCAGTTGACTTTGACTTCCCTGGAAATGCATTTCTCAAAAGGTTATCAAGGTGGGAGTTATCTAACAATGGGGAGCATACAGGTTTAAGGAAACACACCAACAGTGACTCAAGACTTGCACGCTCCTTTCCCTGATTACAATTCTCTGCAGTCTCATATAAAATGCTTTACTTATTTATTTCAAAATGATTATACACTATGTGTTACATTCATTTATAATACAGTGATGTGCAGTTGTGTGTTGATTTGAGGATGCCCAGAGAGGAAGTTAAGTGTTTCATTTGGATAACACATATTTTAAGTAAAGCAACATTAAACTCCAAACTTGTGGAGTTGTTGATACTGATTCTCATAACAATATAAAAAAACAGTGATGTATTATTGATTATTTTTGAACAAATATAAAACTATGTAAACTGCCTAAGTAAAGACTTTCCACCCTGGAGAAGGAAGTGCATTTCATAAATGTTTTTCAAAGTCTTCACAAGAATCTAGATAATATTGAATCAGAAATAATCATAACTCAGGATCATGTGAGGGTTGTGGATACACCTGCAGCTCCACCCAGCATGAAGGAGTATCCAGGTGTGGGCTCTCTGTATAAATACATGCATGCATTTGATAAAAAGTCAAAATACTTGTGACACTTGACAGTTGACTAACTTCTCTTCGTGACAATGGCAGATCAAGTTATGGGAGGATGGAGCGAGACACTCGCTGATGAGGACACTCAGAAGATTTGTGATGCGGTGAGTTCTCAATCTACGTTCATTCTTCACAAGCTCCACAGACTACTACCTCTGGTCTGGCCTAATAATACATTTTTACATAGGTGAAGGATCAAGTGGAGCAAAGAACCAACCAAAAGTATGCGGTGTACAAAGCAGTGAAATTCCGGATACAAATTGTGGAAGGAACAAACCTCACCATAAAGGTAAGGAATATTGCGATTTATGAAAAAAAAAGCGTGAAAGCCTCAGATAGCGTGTTTGTCTTTATATCATTGTGACGGAGCGTATCACATGAGTGACTGACTCCGCCACTGACACACACACACACACACACACACACACATACACACACACACACACACACACACACACACACACACACACACACACACACACACACACACACACACACACACACACACACACACACACACACACACACACACTCAAGCTTCACATGAATCAGATTTATATTTATATTTTCCCTCTCTTTCCTGCAGGTCTTTGCTGGAGAGGAGGACTACATTCATCTGAGTGTTTTCCGACAACTTCCTTGTTATGGAGGAAAGGTTGAGCTGGTCAACGTTGAAGAGGGAAAAACCAAACATGACCCCCTGGGCCCTTTTCCTTACTGTTGACATGACCTTTTTCAACAGTGTAACACTTAAAGGCAGCAGTCTGATATTAAAATGCTCTTCTTCTTTATCCTGAAATGATTAAACAATGATTTTGAATCTGTCACACAGAGATACAGATATTTGGTGTTGGGTAGCATAAAGTTGAACGCATTTTCGTTTAAATAAATAATAAAGAAAGCATTACAAATCTCAAAATGTGTCCTCTGGTTCTTGTGTGTAGCGTTTGATTTTCTTCAGTGAAGTCTGATTACTAAAATAGTTGTAATCTTGGCGGGACACCCAACGGGACAGGACATGGTGTTACCCCGATGTAACAAAGCATGGAGTTGGGAGATGAGTCGGCGGGACCCCCAACGGTGAAGGGACTTGAGAAGGGACTAGAGAAGGGGCTTGAGTAGGGACTTAAGTAGGGACGAGAGAAGGGACTTGAGAAGGGGCTTGAGTAGGGACTTGAGTAGGGACTAGAGAAGGGACTTGAGTAGGGACTAGAGAAGGGACTTGAGTAGGGACTTGAGTAGGGACTTGAGTAGGGACTTGAGTAGGGACTTGAGTAGGGGCTAGAGAAGGGACTAGAGAAGGGACATGAGAAGGGACTAGAGAAGGGACTAGAGAAGGGACTTGAGTAGGGACTTGAGACGGGACCTGAGAAGGGACTTGAGAAGGGGCTTGAGTGGGGACTTGAGAAGGGACTAGAGAAGGGAAGGGACTTGAGAAGGGACGGACCGCCAACAGGAGACGGGGAGCTGGAGTAACTAAATACTGATATACATCTGAACATCAGCAGGATAGGACTCTTTAAAGCAGAGACACTAAATACTGATATACATCTGAACATCAGCAGGAGAGGACTCTTTAAAGTAGAGACACTACATATTCAATCTTTATTTCAGACTCAAGGTCCATATCACATACAAAAAGACAAGACACACATCAATAAATAAGAAAAAAAGCTAAACACAAATCAGATAAAAACAAAAAGATAAAAAAGATAAAATCAGTCCAATCACAGCTAGCCACACATGCTCACTGTCTGTATAGGCTATTGCGCCAATGTCTCCAAATCATGTAAGAGAACCGAGTAGAACTCTTCACAGGGTTGATTAAAATCGAGATAACATGATTGTCCGAGTCTTCTAGGCGACACATGAATTTGTACATTAACTTTCTTAAAAGGGCTTGACAAGTAGGTACCCCCAAGTTAACAAACAGCTGGCTGGCACTGTGCCATCTTGGTACCCTCACCACCAACCGTAAAGCATCATTGTATGCAAATTTTAGTTTTTGTATGCTTCTAGCCTTGTAGTTACTCCACAGGTGAGCCGTGTACAATGGTGCACAGAAAGCTTTAAAAAGTGATACCTTGACATCTACAGAGCACTTGTGAAGTTTCCGCATTAATATGTTTGCCTGGGCATACAGTTTGCAACGTTGTCTATGGATGTCTTTGTCATCTGTGAGATCATCAGAAATATAATGACCAAGGTACTTAATTTCACTGCACACAAGAAGAATGTTGCTACTGAGAATACAATTCATATTGATATACACCTGAACATCAGCAGGAGAGGACTCTTTAAAGTAGAGACACTACATACTGATATACACCTGAACATCAGCAGGAGAGGACTCTTTAAAGTAGAGACACTACACACTGATATACACCTCAACATCAGCAGGAGAGGACTCTTTAAAATAGAGGCACTACATATTGATATACACCTGAACATCAGCAGGAGAGGACTCTTTAAAATAGAGGCACTACATACTGATATACACCTGAACATCAGCAGGAGAGGACTCTTTAAAGTAGAAACACTACATACTGATATACACCTGAACATCAGCAGGAGAGGACTCTTTAAAGTAGATACACTACATACTGATATACACCTGAACATCAGCAGGAGAGGACTCTTTAAAGTAGAGACACTACATACTGATATACACCTGAACATCAGCAGGAGAGGACTCTTTAAAGTAGAGACACTACATACTGATATACACCTGAACATCAGCAGGAGAGGACTCTTTAAAGTAGAGACACTACATACTGATATACACCTGAACATCAGCAGGAGAGGACTCTTTAAAGTAGATACACTACATACTGATATACACCTGAACATCAGCAGGAGAGGACTCTTTAAAGTAGAGACACTACATACTGATATACACCTGAACATCAGCAGGAGAGGACTCTTTAAAGTAGAGACACTACATACTGATATATACCTGAACATCAGCAGGAGAGGACTCTTTAAAGTAGAGACACTACATACTGATATACACCTGAACATCAGCAGGAGAGGACTCTTTAAAGTAGAGGCACTACATACTGATATACACCTGAACATCAGCAGGAGAGGACTCTTTAAAGTAGAGACACTACATACTGATATACACCTGAACATCAGCAGGAGAGGACTCTTTAAAGTAGAGACACTACATACTGATATACACCTGAACATCAGCAGGAGAGGACTCTTTAAAGTAGAGACACTACATACTGATATACACCTGAACATTAACAGGAGAGGACTCTTTAAAGTAGAGACACTACATACTGATATACACCTGAACAGCCCTCAAACTGTTCATTTAAACCCACAAGCAGCTGCCCTGACCTATTTGCTGCCCCATAGGCAATATTTGAGCTGATTTCTCAAGCACCGCATTAGCAGTGATGTCACACACTCACAGCTGCTGGTGTTTGGAGCCCTCTAATGTCAGAAGTAGGACTTCAGATTTTGTATTTCTTTCAGTCAAACCCTGTCCTTGCGCTTAGATTTGCTCTGCTTCTGCTCCAACTGTACGCTTGCACTCAGATATATTGCTGCTTGCACAGATTTCCTGTTTTCCAGTTTAAAACCTTCTCCTCGCACTTAGGCTGCTCCTGTGCCCTGACTGCGCTCGTCAAGTCTCCTCTCAGATTTCTGCAATCTGCTCGGCGCTTGGATGTTTTCTGTGGAAAAACAATTTCAAAGTCCCTCAACCAATATGAGGCCAGGTGAAGGGTCGTCTTGCTGGTGCGTTCGCTTTATTTATTAAAAGCGTCCCGTAAGGGCGGTTACTCTTTAACCAGGTTCATAAACTCCCTCCACGGCTTTATTAAATGTGGCCTACTTCACTTGCTTTATTTACGACTTTTTATTTTAATGGTACTATTAACGTTAACTTTACCTCTTGCAAATTAATTTGGTAGTCATATTTGCGGCACATCTATGATAATAACTGCTTGAAATGTTGTACATTTCGTGAACCCTGTTGCTAGGCAACTGACAACACATGTGTTTCCTTTTTTCTTAGTTATTTCATTGTTTAGGAATGGGGAAATTAATATAATTTTTCTTCATGTCATTTTTAATTTAAGATCATATGTTGCCCTCACTAAGTATAGATACAGTTCATGTTACACAATGTATTGTGCATTATTTTCTCTGAAGCAAATGTAGTGAGGGCAACTTACGATCTTAAATAAAAAAAATACATGAAAAAACGTTTTTTTTTGTTTTGTTATATTTCCCTATATATAAATATTTATTATATATATTTTTCCTCCAGAGTTTCTCTACCACGCATTTTAGACATCCCTTTATTTATTTTTTATTTTATTTAACCTTTATTTATCCAGATAAAAGCATTGAGATATAATTTCATTTGCAATGCTGACCTGGCCAAGAAGGCAGCAACGTTACACATAACACAAACATATAAAATACAGAGAACATTACTAAGAAAACAAAAGACGAAAAAGCCGTCACTACATTGAGCATATTAGGACAATAAGAAAGGTGCACTACTTATTACTGCAAGAGCAGCTGGTGGTAAGGACTTCAGACAACTTCGATTTAAAACATGCTATTGAGACAAGTGCCGTCAGTTTGATGCGTGATTGAAGGTCATTCCAACACCAAGGACCATAATGAAAAAGACTCCTTTTCCCAGCCTCAGTCAGGTACCTGGAACCGTACCTCCAAAATTACATGATAAAACTTTTATTTCTCTTTTGTTATATTTCCCTATATATAAATATTTATTATATTTTTTTTCCTCCAAAGTTTCTCTACCATGCATTTGAGACATCCCTCCTGATATCCCTCTATTTCAGCCCTGTTAGAACCTTCATGTTGATTCAAGACACATCAGCTTAGGTTTGTGCCTGAATATTGCAAGGGTGTCACAGTGACAATATCTGTCCATAGACATAGCCTACAGAAACACACACACACACACACACACACACACACACACACACACACACACACACACACACACACACACACACACACACACACACACACACACACACACACACACACACACACACACACACACACACACACACACACACACACACACACACACACACACACACACACACACACACACACACACACACACACACACACAAACAACTTGTTCACACAAGTTTTTTCCACCAGGCTGTCAGGAGGCTGAATTCTCTAGAAAGTTGACTTTGACTTCCCTGGAGAAGAGGTTAATTTGTTTTTCTTCTGAGTCATCAACTGGGTGGGTGAGTCAAACGGAACAAGGAAACACACCAACAGTCTGAAGACCTCTGTCTAATTTGTAATCTATTCACACAGAGGTGAAAAAAATTAGGGAAGCAGAACAAAATAATCTTGCAGTATTTGTTGTGGCTCTTATGTTGCATTTGCTTTTATTGATTTCTAAAAGAAGTGTCGTCAGTTGACTTTGACTTCCCTCCATGGAGATGGAAATGCATTTCTCTAATGTTATCAAAGTGGGAGTTACCCAACAAGTGGGGAGCATAGAGTTAAATGGAACGAGGAAACACACCAACAGTGACTGAAGACCTGCATCGCTACTTTCCTGACATGAACAATTCTCTGCAGTCTCATATAAAATGCTTTACCTATTTATTTCAAAATGATTTTACACTATGTGTTACATTCATTCATAATACAGTGATATGATATGATATGATATATATGATATGGGTGTTGATGTGAGGATGCTCAGAGAGGAAGTTAAGTGTTTCATTTGGATAACACATATTTTAAGTAAAGCAACATTAAACTCCATACCTGTGGAGTTGTTGATACTGATTATCATAATAATAATAATATTTAAAAAAACAGTGATGTATTATTGATTATTTTGAACAAATATAAAATAGCCTGCATAAGTAAAGACTTTGCACTCTGGAGAAGGAAGTGCATATCATAAATGTTTTTTCAAAGCCTTCACAAGAATTTGGATAATATTTCATCAGAAATAAACAGAACTCATCAGGATCATGTGAGGGTTGTGGATACACCTGCAGCTCCACCCAGCATGAAGGAATATCCAGAGTATTCACAGTTGTCTAACTTCTCTTAGTGACAATGGCAAATATTATCGCAGGAGGATGGAGCTGGACAGAGGATGCTACTTTTTACGTTGTTTTATTTGATTGTTGCCTCTGTGTATAGTGTCCTGTCTGTCTGTAACTTTGGGTGGTAGTGTTACCACTGAACAGGTCTCTCTTGAGAATGAGACCTTGTGTCTCAATGAGATTCACCTGTATAAATAAAGGCTAAATAAAAAATAAAAAACTGAGGAGACTCAGAAGATTTGTGATGCGGTGAGTTCTCAATCTACGTTAATTCTTTCCAAGCTCCACAGACTACCCTCTGGTCTGGCCTAATGATACACTTTTATTTCAATGTTACACAGGCGAAGGATCAAGTGGAGAAAGAAACCGACAAAATGTATGTGATGTACAAAGCAATGAAATTTCGGCAACAAATTGTGGCAGGAGAAAACCTCACGTAAAGGTAAGGTCTACACACTACAGGAAAGAGACAAAAACCCAAAAAGCAGAATAGGGCTCTTTAAATCTAATGCCAGGTCCAACTCATCGCAGGACAGTTTACTGCAGTTTGACAGAAGCTTCACATTTATCAGATTTATATTTTCAGATACCACACCCAAACCCCCTACATGGGTAACTCAGGGCGGACCTCCATGCTTTCCACAGGCGTATCAAGCTCAAGGACCACTTCCTGGGGAGCCAGGGGCGGGAGCCTGTCCCGCTCACCGGACCCTCCACCTGGGAACCATACACTGATACATCAACACCTGAAATAACACAACTCATCAATAAGAACCTTGACACACTCAGACATTGGCGCCCCCTTCCACAGAGTACACCCAACATTAGCCAGGAACATAGAAATATTATTAAAACATTAGGTAACAGCCAACACATAGTCATTAAACCAGCAGACAAGGGGGGCCAAATAGTCATACAGGACAGGGACGATTACATCTTAGAAGCACATAGACAATGAAACAGTTTAGTGCAGGATGTACACATATATTAATATGAGGATGTGCAAAACAGATAAACTAATTAAACTTTATTCAAACATTAAATAATACTTTAGATGAAGGTCTTCTTTTAAATAAGAAAAAAGCTTTGGGGGTATCTAAAGATAATTATTAAGCCTGACAAAGCACTTAACGTCTAATATATTGATTTCCTGCCATGTTAACTATGTTGAAGCACTTATTTTAACTGATATTATACACATTAATTATACTCTTATGTATGTAGATAGAATAAGAAATGTGCAGAATTTGACAGTTTAATGGTGGAGGTATACACACATATTGATAGATTACATTACATTGCATTTAGCTGACGCTTTTATCCAAAGAGACTTACAATAAGTGCGTTCGACCAGGAAGATAGATGTCTTGTAATGCACTGTTGAGGAACCTGCGACCCAAGTTTTCATTCATTGCATAACTACACCGTAGTTGTGTATATGATATGTCAATAAATCTTAGAAAATCTTGAAATCTTGAAAGGGATGTGCAAAATAGCCATAATATACGGTTTTTAATGAACTATTATTAGAGAATAACGAGTAATGAATATACTTTATAGGGATCTGCAGATAAATGTTTAGTCTTCTCAAGCACCAACTATCAAATAGCTCTCCTGATTGTTGGAACTTGACAATCACCTGAATTTTACTCAGGTGTAACTAAAGTCTGATTTAAGGGTTGTTTATATTTCACATCATTAATCAGAATCTGGAAAGTAACTAAATTAAATGTAGTGGAGTAAAAATACCAGGTTAACCTCTGAATTGTAGTGGAGTAGAATTACAAAGTAACAATGAGCTGTCATGTGGGTATATATTAATGCTGCCCATTATGGACACAAGCGATTTCCCCCCATTTATTAATTATATGTTTTACATTTGCCATAGAACATGTCGCGAAACACAATAGCCAGCATGTGTAGTTCTGGGGGGGCGTTGGATTCCAGTTTTGGATAGTCTGCCGTGGTTTCGTTCCATTTCAAAGAGCTGTTTGACGCTCGGCGTAACCTTGGCGCACTGCCACTCCAACATCCAATCCCAGCGCTTGAAGATTAATCACGGGGACTATTCCAAACGATAGCTGGGGATTATGGGTAGTGTAGCGTCTTCGGCCATCCTAAACTCCGAAATGTTTTTCGGTTATCATATCGCATTAACACCATATCCCTACATGCTTTGCGGCTAAAACATCCAATCAACGAGCTCAAACCATAGCTGAGGATCTTGGGTAATCAGTTCAGTGGCTGTGTATAGCAATGATGCTCAAAATGTCCCTTATAGGCCTACGTCTGATTCCGGTTATTTTATTTTGAAATTCAGTTCCTGACGGACGCCAAAAAAGCCAGAGATTATGGAATTAGACAAATAAATTTAAAAAAGGATAATTGTGTGTTATTGTTGAGTACATAACAGTGTGTTATTTAGAAAAGAATAACAAATTAGAAGGAAAAAAAGATTTTAAAAATACAGATTTCAGTATCCTGAGACTCTACATTTTTTGGGGGTGCTATGGCTATCCTGGGGGGGGTGCTTCAGCACCCCATAGCTCCCCCCTGGCGCCACCACTGACACACACACACACACACACACACACACACACACACACACACACACACACACACACACACACACACACACACACACACACACACAACTTTCGTCCCGACTAAAGAACATTTTCTTCCAGGCTGTCAGATGGCTGAACTCTCTTTTAAGTTGACTTTGACTTCCCTGGAGAAGTAAACACATTTCTTTGTGAATAAATTATTCGAATGAGTGGGTGGGTGAGTCAAACGGAACAATTTATGATTTCTAAAGAAGTGTCGCCAGTTGACTTTGACTTC
The DNA here is from genome assembly GCF_949606895.1 of Notothenia rossii. Lineage (NCBI taxonomy): Eukaryota > Metazoa > Chordata > Actinopteri > Perciformes > Nototheniidae > Notothenia > Notothenia rossii. The sequence continues at coordinate 8,851,894 of NC_136909.1, read as the reverse complement.
CCTGGAAATGCATTTCTCAAAAGGTTATCAAGGTGGGAGTTATCTAACAATGGGGAGCATACAGGTTTAAGGAAACACACCAACAGTGACTCAAGACTTGCACGCTCCTTTCCCTGATTACAATTCTCTGCAGTCTCATATAAAATGCTTTACTTATTTATTTCAAAATGATTATACACTATGTGTTACATTCATTTATAATACAGTGATGTGCAGTTGTGTGTTGATTTGAGGATGCCCAGAGAGGAAGTTAAGTGTTTCATTTGGATAACACATATTTTAAGTAAAGCAACATTAAACTCCAAACTTGTGGAGTTGTTGATACTGATTCTCATAACAATATAAAAAAACAGTGATGTATTATTGATTATTTTTGAACAAATATAAAACTATGTAAACTGCCTAAGTAAAGACTTTCCACCCTGGAGAAGGAAGTGCATTTCATAAATGTTTTTCAAAGTCTTCACAAGAATCTAGATAATATTGAATCAGAAATAATCAGAACTCAGGATCATGTGAGGGTTGTGGATACACCTGCAGCTCCACCCAGCATGAAGGAGTATCCAGGTGTGGGCTCTCTGTATAAATACATGCATGCATTTGATAAAAAGTCAAAACACTTGTGACACTTGACAGTTGACTAACTTCTCTTAGTGACAATGGCAGATCAAGTTATTTGTGGAGGATGGACCGAGACACAGGACGCTGATGAGGACACTCAGAAGATTTGTGATGCGGTGAGTTCTCAATCTACATTCATTCTTCACAAGCTCCACAGACTACCCTCTGGTCTGGCCTAATGATACATTTTTACACAGGTGAAGGATCAAGTGGAGCAAAGAACCAACCAAAAGTATGCGGTGTACAAAGCAGTGAAATTCCGTTCACAAATTGTGGCAGGAATAAACCTCAGCATAAAGGTAAGGAATATTGGGATTTATGAAAAAAAAGTGTGAAAGCCTCAGATAGCGTGTTTGTCTTTATATCATTGTGACGGAGCGTATCACATGCGTGACTGACTCCGCCACTGACAGCCAACACACACACACACACACACACACACACACACACACACACACACACACACACACACACACACACACACACACACACACACACACACACACACACACACACACACACACCCAAACATGTCGGAGAAAAGACGGAGGCGCATCACTTCCGTGTTTTAAATTCATGCTATGCAATTTCTTATTTATTTTACGCTTGTTAATTATGGGGAATGATTATGTTTAAGAGGTGGTTAACCTGTTTATCTTTGGGTCGGATTTTTATGTTGAAATGTGGTTTGGAGTTTAATTGTTGTCACCTGTTGACGGTAAGCCTGGTGGGAGGGGCTATGGGTTAATAAGGGACGGGGTTGGCCCTGGAAGGGTCACTCCGAGAATGTTGCAGAGAAGGCAACAACTGATCACGTTTACTCTCCGGGAGTGATGGACGGTCTGATTTGGACGTTTTTGTTTGTTTGTCTAAGTAGTGCTGGTTCGCTATTTATTTTTTTGCTGTTATAAATAAAGTTTTTTGGATCTTAAACAACCGACTAAGCCTATGTATCTAATGGACGAATAGAACCCCATCACAATCATATACAAGATGAATCAATTCATGAACCAAATACATTACTGACAGAAACTCCCTCTGTAGGGAAGACAGGGATTTTAGCCTTTGCAGACTACATGCACTAAAACCTATAGAACATACAGGACAGAGACAAAAACCCAAAAAGCAGAATAGGGCTCTTTAAATCTAATGCAGGTCCAATTCATCGCAGGACAGTTTACTCCAGTTTGACAGAAGCTTCACATGAATCAGATTTATATTTATATTTTCCCTCTCTTTCCTGCAGGTCTTTGCTGGAGAGGAGGACTACATTCATCTGAGGGTTTTCCAACAACTTCCTTGTTATGGAGGAAAGGTTGAGCTGGTCAACGTTGAAGAGGGAAAAACCAAACATGACCCCCTGGGCCCTTTTCCTTACTGTTGACATGACCTTTTTCAACAGTGTAACACTTAAAGGCAGCAGTCTGATATTAAAATGCTCTTCTTCTTTATCCTGAAATGATTAAACAATGATTTTGAATCTGTCACACAGAGATACAGATATTTGGTGTTGGGTAGCAGAAAGTTGAACGCATTTCCTTTTAAATAAATAATAAAGAAAGCATTACAAATCTCAAAATGTGTCCTCTGGTTCTTGTGTGTAGCGTTTGATTTTCTTCAGTGAAGTCTGATTTCTAAAATAGTTGTAATCTTGGCGGGACAACCAACGGAACAGGACATGTTGTTGCCCCGACGTAACAAAGCATGGAGTTGGGACATGAGTCGGCGGGACCCCCAACGGTGAAGGGACTTGAGAAGGGACTAGAGAAGGGGCTTGAGTAGGGACTTGAGTAGGGACTAGAGAAGGGACTTGAGTAGGGACTTGAGTAGGGACTTGAGTAGGGACTAGAGAAAGGACTTGAGTAGGGACTAGAGAAGGGACTTGAGTAGGGACTTGAGTAGGGACTTGAGTAGGGACTAGAGAAGGGACTAGAGAAGAGACTAGAGAAGAGACTAGAGAAGAGACTAGGGACTTGAGAAGGGACGGATCACCAACAGGAGACGGGGAGCTGGAGTCACTAAATACTGATATACATCTGAACATCAGCAGGAGAGGACTCTTTAAAGTAGAGACACTACATATTCAATCTTTATTTCAGACTCAAGGTCCATATCACATACAAAAAGACAAGACACACATCAATAAATAAGAAAAAAAGCTAAACACAAATCAGATAAAAACAAAAAGATAAAAAAGATAAAATCAGTCCAATCACAGCTAGCCACACATGCTCACTGTCTGTATAGGCTATTGCGCCAATGTCTCCAAATCATGTAAGAGAACCGAGTAGAACTCTTCACAGGGTTGATTAAAATCGAGATAACATGATTGTCCGAGTCTTCTAGGCGACACATGAATTTGTACATTAACTTTCTTAAAAGGGCTCGACAAGTAGGTACCCCCAAGTTAACAAACAGCTGGCTGGCACTGTGCCATCTTGGTACCCTCACCACCAACCGTAAAGCATCATTGTATGCAACTTTTAGTTTTTGTATGCTTCTAGCCTTGTAGTTACTCCACAGGTGAGCCGTGTACAATGGTGCACAGAAAGCTTTAAAAAGTGATACCTTGACATCTACAGAGCACTTGTGAAGTTTCCGCATTAATATGTTTGCCTGGGCATACAGTTTGCAACGTTGTCTATGGATGTTTTTGTCATCTGTGAGATCATCAGAAATATAATGACCAAGGTACTTAATTTCACTGCACACAAGAAGAATGTTGCTACTGAGAATACAATTCATACTGATATACACCTGAACATCAGCAGGAGAGGACTCTTTAACAGCCTGTCCTCCTACAAAAAACGACCAAATAGGTCGATTGTTTAAGCAGTGTTGATCACGATATTACGACCCATAGCCACGTAGCTTTCCCATTATTCATTTCTAGCAGCAGTTTATTACAACCTTTTGTCACGTTTTGTCACGATCGTAATCCCGTGAACTTTAACCTTGCGCATCAATAAAAGTGCGACGAGCCAAGAAGATGAAGATGAAGAAGAAGATGAAGAAGAAGAAGGATTGTTAAAGAGCGTCAGAGCTTTACAAGTGGTAAATCTGATTTCTGTATTTCATTTGATTTGTTTACGCTTTTAATTAATCCTGTCGTTTTTCTACTAATCATGTTTAACCACGATATTTCAGTTTTACGTTTTAGGGCTGGCCCGTGGCATAGGCAGTATAGGCGAATGCATGTTGTTAGCAATAGCATGGCTGTAAAGGTTAGCGCTTAGCGCTTAGCTTATATGCGCTAACGGATATGTATTGCAATATAAGAAGGTTCGTCTACAACAAGTTGTAGGGAGAGTTTTCTCCTTCGCACAAAAGGAGCTAAAATCTTGCCTAAAAACAAAACCCTTGGTAGCACGTGACATAACACATAACAATGGCAAAAGTATGTATATTCAGCTAACCAGACCAGGACATGATATGAACGTAAACAATGCGAAAGGAAATGGCACTTTAATAATAATAATAATAATAGTTGACATTTACATGGCGCTTTTTATAATGCACACACTTTTTCTTTCTTCGAAATGTCACCTAACATGTTGCATTAATGATAGTTAGGGTAAGTTCAACACTTGAATATCATCAGGTCATAGTTGTTTTACTACTTTAAACATTCGCTAATTCAACTTAAGTTTTGTGAAAGCATCACATCTAGTTAAAAAGAGAAATATGTTTCCCTGTAATTACTGATTTACCTGGGACTTGATTGATTTTGGTGCCTGTAGTTTTATTTTGGCGAATGCTTATTTATGAAGCAACAATTAAATTACATGGTAGCACAGCTAATCTGAGTTCATCTGTTTGGTTTTTTTCAGGTCATCTATCAATTCAATTATATGAAGTAGCCTATTATCATAAAAAAATCAACGGTTCTTTTCAGAGCCATATTCCTCTTCCTACTCTCTTTCACCCCTCTCGTTTTCTTGTCTTTTGTTTTGTTTTTCTCCCTCCCTGTATGTCAGTTCATCCTTTGTTTGTTGTTGCCCTTTTTATCCTCACTTAAAAATGTCATCCAAGCAACTGAATGAATGGCTAGAGATAGGGAATGCCCTCGCAGATGAGTTGGCAAATAAGGCAAGTACAACATTATCCAAAAATGTATTATAACATTTACTCAAATGATAACAGACACACACATTACAAAGATGTGTGTGCAACAATTAAGGGAAATATATAATCTCTTTTATATATTTATATATTAAGATACCAAAGAAACCAAAGAAACCGAAGATACAGAAGATACCAAAGAAAATAACGCAAGGATCAAATGTTTCCTGGAGGAAGAGGGACCTGGATGGGAACATTATAGCCCAACATTGGAATAAGAATCGATCTGGTCTGTAAAATATAATCTAGTTCTAGTGTTTCATTAAGTTTTAATGTCGTTGGTCGGTCCTCAATAATGTTTCCCATATCATCGTACTTTGTTTTATGCAGTTAAACCTTCCAGCTCTCAGAAGTCCCCAGAGGTCGAGGAGACACATGAGATTCCTCTACAGGTCCCAAGTCTTGGTATGCACAATGAATTCTTAAATTATCCTTCAACTTGAAATGTAGGTAATTGTTTGTAGTATGTAATAGCTTTGTTCATGATACATTGTAAAGTGAAAAGCCATGTATGGAATATCTTTTTTAAATTAAACTAAATTCCATGATTTGTTTTATATTTTGTTATTTTAGATCAACATCTTCAGACACTGAGAAACCTGTTGGGTTCTCTCACTGTCCCTGCATCATCAGAAGAAACACCCACTGCATCAACATGGACCCAAAGACAGTTGAAACGTGAACAAAAATTCAGAGCTGCAATGCCAGAGCTCCTTAATTTGAAATTGGCTGCAGAGATTGTCACTACACGTTCCTGTCTCCAATGCAAAACTGCTGATGCTGTGGTCCGGTGCTTGGACTGTGTTCCACCAGGAACTCCCTTTCTTTGTCCGGCATGTGACCCTATTATCCATGGTAAACATGTCTTCCATGACAGGGAAGCCATGTTTGATGGGTTTTACAGACCTATTCCTCCCACATCCTTAGTGGTTGTGGATGAAAGTGGCCAATATGGACTCTGTGAACAAGGTGGGTTCAAATAAGGTATTACATATTCCCTTACCATGGTTTCCTAATGTGCACTACATATACAGCGGCATCATTTTCACCATGTCGGAAGTTTGCTTTAACAGTTAAAATGTCTCAATTTGTATTGACTACATTTCCTAACATGTCCTAACATGCATATGAATCTCTGAAATTGTCTTTGCTGCAGTGTGTCTGCTTCCAATTCCTCCGCCATCCCAAATCTGCTTCTGTGGTCCAAGCCAAGATTTCACCATCATCCCAGGAAAGCAGACCGTGTTGGTGACTATCAATGGTTTGTTGCCACCAGAAGACGATCAAGCAGAAATACAGGATTACTATTATACTTTTGTCCTACATTGCATAGATAGCTGTCAAATTGCACATTTATATTTTTTCTCAGGTCCATACAACGTTCGTCTGCCTTCTGTGTGCTGCCCAATTTGTTCCGCCAAATGGTCCCCGAGCATAGGTGACTTGCTGGGATACAAATACTGGCCAGCAACCGACAGCTGCAAAATTATTTTTAAGTTTGATGTGTTCACATCATTCGAGCAAATGAAATTGGCCAGCCCAGCATTATCCCAGCAAGTATTTATAAAAATGCTTGAACATCGATCGTTTTCCACAGGAAGGGTAAGAATAAAATGTGGTTTTCAAGATTTTTGAATACCAAACTTTTAATTAACCAAATGAATACCATTCTTTTTTCCAGACAGGCAGAATCTGTAGCGATATCTTCCACAGAGTCTTTCGGGAGTTTGCCTTCTGTAATTACAGACAAGAAGATCTATGCCTGGTGGAGCCCTTTAAATGCCCAGCATGCACACCTGACATGCTGGCTATTGCTGTAGATGGCAATAGAAAGCATTATCGCTTCAAGAAGTCCAGAGGGTCAGTGAAATCATATTCTCATTTTAGTTGTTGTTTTATTGACTAAGCTGAATGTCTTTGCTGAAATGTCTAACTTTCCCCAACTCTGCAATTTCTTTTTCCAAAGTTTGTAGACCATCAGAAAACAATGGTTGGTGTGAAATTACACATAATTATATAAATCCAATTCATAAACATTATTATATATGACGCCTGTAAAGTTAACTCAACTTTAAAATGTTAAATGGTTGACGTTAGTTGGATATGTTGGAGCTAAGAACCAGTTTTGGATATAATCGCTTCATGAAAAATGTATTAAATTGCCCAGGAACCTTTTTCTATGCCTTCCTCTGCCCTATTCCATGCCCATCAATATAAAGGATGTACTTTTATTTTTACCTTTTTACAAGAAGTCAGTAAACTTTTCACTAATGTTAAATAATGGTGGCAAAAGACTTTACACAGAATTACAGATCAAATTCACAAAGACCTTTTCCACATTTATGAAAATGTTATGGCAAAAGCAAATTGGCCACATTAAATAGAGGACACAATCAAACTTATGTATGTATGATAATGTTGCTTACAATGTCTTTCTCGAATTTCGCAGGACAGATGAACCGTCTCTATTTGATGGACTGTTCATTGCCCAGGACAGTAAAGTGTCTGCCTTTGTCGACAAAATCAGGAGCCAGATGACGATTGTAAGAATCTATTCAATCCCCTAACCCTTTATTTATTTATCTTAGCACAGGGTTAAATGTAACAGATTGTGTCTATTTCAGAAAAGTGGTCGTGATGTTTGTGGACCGGCAACATTCACAGCTTGCAGAGAAACCTCACACAAGTCCAGGGCCAAGGTGGATGAGGAAGGACTGCAAATAGCTGTGTGCAGACATGGCATCTTACGACAAGGCCTAAATCACTACCGTGGTGAAATATATGCCTACCCAATGTTCCTGCAGAAGGAGCTGGCTGAAGTTGCGAATGCAACATTCTTTTGTATGGATGTTGCCTGCAGGTAGTTATAACTATTGCAAAATTGGAAGTGTTTGTGGGAAACGTGTTATCTATTTAATTCTTGCACATCCAGTAGATGTAAAGCAAAAAAAACATTCATTTGGATAAATGCTGATGTTGGTTACAAGGATTGTACTGGTAATTTTAAGGACCTGGTTTATCTTTTTACTATTATGCCATCATGCAACTGGAAGAGCTAATTGATTTTGTCATTACAGGTACTGGCCTTATTTGGAGAAGATGGCAGCAAAGTTGCCTGAGCTCCAACCACTTACAGAGATGAAACCTTTTCTCTCTGTAATGCACGCCAAGGCCCACACAGGCAAATGCGAGGTACAGTATGCAAATTAAACATTTGTGTCACTAGATTCAAATGTTTTAGAAATTGTAGTGCACATAAGAATATCATGTAGTATATTCTATTCAAGCCTGTGGAATAATTGTAATAGTTACAAATGTTGACAAAATTGTTACAAAAGAGACTGTCACAAGGATAGGCTTCCAAAACCCATTATGTTTATTTTAGTAAATATATCCGCACTGTAGAAATAATGAATGAATAGAGCTTCAAATAACTGCAGTTGTGACATTGTAGTTCAAAGCATAATTCAATATCAGAACATTTTAACTTTCTGAAATTGCTCCTGACACTGATGATAACTAAAGATGTACAGTACAAGAAATTATAATATTGAACTAAATAGCTAGATCTCATTGTTTATGATTCTGAGCAGGTGAAGTGGGGTGACAGAAGCCAGGAAGGTGCTGGAAATACTGTCGGCGAGGAAGTGGAACAGGTTAACAGCTTCCTCTCAAGGGGCAGCTCTGACAACAAAATACATGACCAAATCAGGTTGGTAGAGGAAAACAAATAGTTTTAAGTAGTGCCACATTGTAAAGCTCATATGAATTTTCATGTTTTTGTGTTTACAGCTAGAGCAGATATGATAACCGTGCTGGCTATGCAATGGAACCACAGGAAGGTGGAGAATCTCCACAAGACACTCTCAAAGAGATTTGTCAAAGTAAGACGTCCATGCTGCATTTCAAAATGTATATTAAGACTATCCGAGTTTGTTGTTGTAGTAATTTAACACCATCCTTAGCTACATGTTGTTGAATTGAATGTATTCTGCAATCATTTCATTATGATGGTGCTGCCATGGCACACTGTTCTGCCAAGAGAGTCTCTGTTCTGTTTGTTTTTAATAAAGCACTATAGGTTGATTCATCTGAATTTCTGGATAATAATAATAATAATAATAATAATAATAATGTTAATCCTGCTTGATCTTGAAAAAAAAGGGACACTAAGGTGATACTTGCCAACCTTGAAGAGAAGGTGTTTAGCATTTCATGTTGTTGTCTGGTCAGTTAATGTGCATAAAGGAATTCAGTAAAAAACAACCTTCTCAACCAACTGGAACGCATATTCACTTTTTCCTTTGAAACATTCTAACCAGACTACACAGAGAGCACAAACTGAAGTGGACAATCTTGAGAGTCTCAAGCAAGAGCTGAACATCTCCCTGGAGGACACGGAGCACTGGGTGTTGGAGGTCAAGCAATGGGCAGCCACTGGTATGTTATATGATCACTGTGGTATAGATTTGGTTCCATATTTCCAAACATTTGGCTTCATGTTTTATGATTACACCTTGTTGTTTCTGTTTTCAAGAGAAACATGGAGCCCAGAGTAGCCAAGAGGAGCTCCAGAGAGAAATAGATGAAATTATTTATTCCCTCCGAAGAAAGAAACACGACCTCTATCGACAAAATGGTATTTATTATTACGTTATCTAGAAACAATATTTGTTTCTTGTTGTTGTTGTTTGTATTATTAATATTAGTTTATTTGTATTTTGTTTTACTTTACAGACAGCAACCAAACAAGGCAACGCAAACGGAGAAGACTGACAGAGCTCAAGAAGAAACTCAGAGAGAGGATACTGCAGTACAACACCATTGATGCCTGTTCAGAGAAAATTGACACAGAAGCAGCATGCGGTCTGTCTGAGGATGTCATTCTGCCCTGGGAGGCGCAAGGAGATGGTAAGAAACAACTTGTTTTTGTTTGCCCTAGATATTCCATAAATTCAGTTGAAGTACTAGAATACAATCACCAATGTAACACAGAGCTATCAACATAGGTGTCACAAATCATCATGATCACAACAAATCATTTTAAAATAATTATATTGAAAGGTCTGTATGATGTTGCCCTATCAAGTCTTAATTGTCTAGTCTCACTGGGACAGGCATATCTATGGAAACAGTAAAACCCTTCCTGACCACCCTGAACTGCATACTAATGTTGAATCTCAAGACATACTGAATGTAATTCTGCCAACATAGACAGAATTGAAAAAATTCAGCAAGCGGCGAGGTTGAATTTTTTTTTACCAGATTTTAAGGTTTTGGTCAATTTAATTAAAAAAGATTGAATACAAACTGATATTATTTGTTTTATTAGCCTTACCATTGTGGTTGTTATATTTTGTGTTTTTTCCATTATAGTGGTGAACCTGCGCACAAAGAGGCGACTTTTTGACCAGGTTATGCTGGTCAGGCGTATGGAAGAGGAGAAAGTCATCATTGTGAAGGAGATGACCCAGCATTGTCAAAATCTGAGGCAGGCACTGGACAAACTGGACCGCCTCCTTCATCAGACAAAAGACGACATCAGGAACCAAAGTATGTTCCACAAATACCGATTTATAATATTTGCCACTGCCCCCCTCCCAGTGTCAAATGTCTATCACTGAATAGCATCTGTAATGATTGCATTTTTTCTGAATCACAAATCTTTTTAGCTAATATACAGCCTCGGAGTTAAACATTCAAATTGCTTATATGGAACCAACATCAATGCTAATTAAAAGTTGCCTTACATAGACTGTCATTTTGTCTTTTTATTTTAGTTTCTCCAAGCGATATAACAGAAGAGGGATACAGGGGACTGCACTGCTGTATTTTACACCATCAATATCTTCTGGAGCAGAAACTGAGCAGAGTCACCAGCACCTACAGCTGTATTGGCTCGGACTCGTCTTTTCTCATGATGGAGGAAGACATTGAAGACGGTAATGAGGACGACGAACAGGACGGTGATGAGGACGGTGATGAGGACAACGAACAAGACGGTGATGAGGACGGTGATGAGGACAACGAACAAGACGGTGATGAGGACGGTGATGAGGACAACGAACAAGACGGTGATGAGGACGGTGATGAGGAAAACTAACAGGACGGTGATAAGGACAACAAACAGGACAACGAACAGGACTTAACAAGTCTATTGTGTTGTATGCATGTCAACGTATTAAAACGAGTATTACGATTGAATGGCTTGTTTATTACCTTTTTTTTTATATGATCCTGCTTTGCATTTACTATGTCTGGTATCCAAGTAAATGCCATTAGCAGTTATCAGTCACCTTCAGATCCGAGTTACCTCGAGGGCCAGAGGTTCCCCACCCCTGGTATAAGGTTTTGGTGATCACCCTTATTATCATCATGTCATTTAATCATGATCTGTTTAATTAGCCAATGCTTACATCCAAAGAATGTGTCTAGACTTTACTCCTACAGACACACACTAACAATACAAATTGAGCTAAGTAATACACTCACGAGCCACTTAATTAGGTACACCTTGCTAGGATGGGTTGGACCCCCATCTGCTTTCAGAACTGCGTTAAGTCTTCATGGCATAGATTAAACAAGGTACTGGAAGCATTCCTCAGAGATTTCACTCAATATTGACCTGATCGCATCACACAGTTTCTGCAGATTTGTCGGCTGCACATCCATGACGCAAATCTCTCGTTCACCATATCCCAATGGTGCACTGTAGGATTTGGATCTGATGACTGTGGACTGTGACATTTGAGTAAAATTCATTGTCATGTTCAAGAAACCAGTTGGAGAATATTTGAGCTTTGTGACACGGTGAGTTATCCTGCTGGAAGTAGCCATCAGAAGATTGGTACACTGTTGTCATAAAGGCATGGACATGGTCAGCACAACCCGGTATCACGGCAAGACGTGAACATGTGACGATTTACCATGATGGGAGACGTGAAGCTGTCACGATTTCGTCCCTTCAAACGTGACATTTACACAGTATTGTTAACGTGGCCCAACCAGTGGAGATATACCCGGAAATGCCAAGCAAATGCTACCCCGACGGTCGGTTGTTATTATTATCAATATTAATATAATAATGATTTCATTTGTAATAGTCACACTCAATTTCGCTAATTTTCTGTTGCCCCAGCTGGTCGGCACCTCTTTTAGCAGATACAAAGGCTATATTCATTTATTAAATCGATGTGTGTGGATGTGGAATTAACGGACGTGACGTTGCACGATTGCGTTACCAGGCAACAGCTTCGGTTCATGTTAATTTATAAACTCTTCAACTCGAACCGTAGTTATATTTTAAAACATTTTAGAAAGCCTCATGAAATATTTTAATGTACATTTTAAATTAAATGTGAAGGAATGTGTGTATAACAAAATACATCCGTCAAAAACAATACCGGAAACAGACGTAGGCAAGATCCTCGGTTATGGCTAGAAAGGATCCTTCTATTGTAAATATGACGTCACGTTCTCGTTGTAACTCTCGTTGTAATCGGAGCGGCTCGGAAACACATCTACAGCAGTAACATGATGCAACATACACATTAATGCAGCAGCAATATTAATAGAGAAACATCAGACATAATAGTAAAACACTGCAAGGGAACATTTTATTGCACCAGGAGCTATCTTGGGACTTTTACTGCGACAACGTTGACTTGCCTGTGAATAAAAAATAAACCATAGTGTTGGTGATCTACAGTGTTGTCATTCTTCTTTGAACACCAGCAAGACCGCTTTTCAACGATCACACTCCCTGTCATTGACATAATTAATAGATAGTTTAGCTTCTCACCATCATTTGCTGTGGCCAACTGATGTTAACGATCCTAACTGAAAGGCTGCCTGCCAAACGTAAACATTCAGCCACGTGACATTCAGCCGAACTCTCGCGAGAGTTTTACACAAGACGGATCCTTTCTAGCCATAACCAAGATCCTCAGCTCGGTGATTCATGGTTTAGCCGCAATGCACGTTGGGAAATGGTGTTTATGCGATGTGAAATCCGAAAACATTTAAAAAATATAAAATAATACTTTATTCCGAGTTTGCTTGCTTTTCTCTTTGGAGCTAATCACATAACGGCATTGTAATACATGGTTCGGCTGCATTACATATTACATATCTGCCGTAGTTATCTATCTATAGAGCCCTGATGAGAAGACTTCTATACAAACAGGAAGAACTGCCGCCAAAACTGAAAACGTGACGTGGATCACAAATATATCAGCCATTTAACAACATCTTAGATTTATTTTCACACAATATGTCTCCTTGCAATATCAACAGTTATTCGGCTGACTTTTATATTGGATCCAATTGGTAGATAGGCAGTATTTACACCATAACGGCGCACAGCTGATAAACGGGCACCTAGTGGTTAAAGCATGTTATTGAATTTTATTATTATTATTAACTAACAGAATAAGAGACCTGACAGGTGATGGTCAGACGTTGACCTGGCTGCACAGTCACAGAAGCTGGCTGTGTCAACTGTTCACACTTCACACCTGTACAAATACAAAAAAAAGTTATATGACAGATTATCCTGTTAAACAGCAGTATAATAAGTGTTGACTCACTTCCAGCTGCCAGCAGCAGCAGCAGCAGCAGAGAGAACATGATGATGATGACTCTCATTTCATTTAATTTCAAACCTTTATTTATACAGGTGTATCCCATTGAGATCATTGATTTCTTTTTCAAGGGAGACCTGCTCAAGTAGGTTCCACACGAAACATAAAAACATAAACAGAACAACAAAAGGACATCATACAGCACCATTTACATAACTATCCACATAAACAGGTACCAATAGCTTCCGATTGAGTAGCATCCAACCGAGCTTTAAAAACATTTAGTGGCACCAGATTGCTCAGTTTCCATTTAATTTGCAGACTATTCCAAGACAGAGGAGCTGCGCATCTAAAAGCTGTCTTCCCTAAGACAGTCCTAGCAGTTGGCACATTTAATAAAACCACAGCATTCGATCTCAGGCAGTAGCCACTTACAATTTACCGTGAGATCAGGGAGCAGATATAAGATGGAAGTTTCCCTAACATGGCTTTGTATATAAAAATGTACCAGTGACTGAGCCTCCGTACAGTTAGTGAAAGCAAACCAGCCCTTGCATACAGGGTACAGTGATGGGTTAATGCTTTACAGTTTGTCACAAATCTCAGTGCACTGTGATACGCAGCATCTAACTTGACCAGGCAATTGGCAGGTGCATTCATATAGATCAAATCACCATAGTCCAGCACAGGTCAAAAGGTCACAGTGACTAGCCTTTTCCTGGCCTCAAGCAGAGAAACAGGACTTGTTCCTGTAGAAGAAACCTAGCCTAACCCTCAGCTTTTTAAGCAGGTTATTGACATGAAGTTTAGAAATGTGAGACAATCATCAAGCCAGATACCAAGGACTCTGAGAAGACGTGAGCTCCTGATCCCCTTTAATCTCCACTGACAGTCTCTTGTGAAGGCCTTATAACTGTATCACAATGGATATTACTGAGTTTGCATAGAACCAAACGTGTTCACGTGTGAATGTGAACATTAATAGAATATCACCTCCCATCTTCAGAGCAATCTGACTATTATAACATTAGCGTTAAGAAAGCTTAATTAAATATCTGCCTCAACATAAGTAACTGGATCAAAGTCACAGTACAGTCCGCGGCATCACATCATAATGTATCATATATCTCCTTATCTGAGTCAGCTGAGCCGTATCTGGCCGTGCAACACTTACAGTGTCACATACTGTATGCAGAAGTATTATTTTAAGCAACACATTACGAAACACTCGAGTCAAATGTAATTAAAGTCAGATCGTGTCTTAGACGGGGCATATCATAAACCTGTTAATGTACGCATTCAAACACTTTTTCTTTTACCAGCTGTGTTCACCTTGCAGGTGCAGCTATGTGGCTTTTATCCTGGATAAAGTGTTTGAGTCATGGATGTTTAAAGTCTTCATATTTGTCTAATTATATAGTTGACTTTTCATTCAGGAAGTATACGCGCTGCGCTGTCAGTACGCTTCTCCATGTTTGTGATTGGTCGAATGCTCCAGATACCACCCCTTTTATGTGAACGCGCACCTAACTAGATAGGCACGGCTGGCTTGAGCGATCCACTTGATAACCCGTGTCGTAGTGCCGTTTAGCGAGAGGGCGTATGTTTTGGATTAGGCCAACCGGCTAACTCAAACATATCCAGGTTAGGTTGAACCAGTTTCGTGGTATACCCCCCAGGTCTTGTCCTGACTGAGCACAGGCACCTGTAGCCTTGGCTACTGTGCTCTCAGTGTTTTGTCTCCCTGTTCCTGCCTATTGGCGTCAGCTGATAGAGGTGTTGGTTTTATCTTGTTATGCACAATGTTGATTCTTCTCTCAGAACTAGCTAAATATGGGTCTGGGGTAGAGATCTTCAGAATTGGGTTGGCATCTTTTGTGTCAATTCGTGGCACACAACATGTCTTGTGAATAATCCATCAGTTTGCCATCAAAGTTCCTGCTCTCCTCGTGTCTCTCTGACTCCTGTTTCCATTGCTTCAGAAGTTTCCATCGCATATGAAAGATTTTCACATGTTTGTAAATTATTTTGGTTTCAGTGTGTGTGTTTCACATGGGTGAACAGTATATTTATATGTTATGGAATGAAATACAATGTCAGATTAGGGGAAAGTTAGGGGAGTGCATGTTAATGTGTCTGGAGGTGGCGTGTTCCAAAAGTGTTTGGGTTTGTCTGCCGTGTGTGGGCTGCGTTCCATTTCAAATTGCCGCCTGTACAATGTATGCACCAGTCTGTGATATGCCGATGTGCAGGCCCGCCCCTCCATACACGCCGATCACACAGACTGCGTCTGCCTCTCGCCCTCATCTTGTGGAGGGAGCCTCATCTGATGCGCAAATGCGGCGCAATTGAGCGCGCCACAGTTTCTGCTGCGAGGCTCCACTAGCTGTAATCGGCTTGGTGTGTCCAGGGTTTACACACCACCCCCCCGTCGACGCTCGCGAGGGCCTCATCACATCACAGCCCTGCCGATGTGATATAATGTATAGGACCTTTTTCCTCATGGGTGTCATTCACAACAGACCAATCATGACAGTTTTAGAGAATGAGTTTGTATGGATACACTTAAAACATATTTGTATTTGTCTTGGCTTCAGCTCACTGATAACATAAGAACACAAATAGGCACAACACTTACATAGATGTTTTTTTTATATGTATTTTATTACTCCAAAATAGAAAAAAAAAAGTCAGCCATATTTAACTGGAAAAGTTTTCCTTTGGCTCCCAGGAATTTTTCCACTTCGCCCCACTGTAAAACAGAAACAGTCAATCAATCAATCAATCAATGTTTATTTATATAGCCCAATATCACAAATGTTACATTTGTCTCAATGGACTTCACAGTTTGTACAGAATATCAGTATGACAATACTGACACAGCAAAAAGTATTACTTTTTGGAATATGTAGTTCTACAGTATGTTGACAATGCTATTTCAAATGAGAAGATATACTAAGTCACTCAAAAATATCATGATGAAAGTGCAGTATAATGTATATATTTATATATAACACGTACATCATATATAATACAAGGTACATTTTTTATTTCAAAGTCAATGTTTCATTTGACCAATTCTTTGAATTTGCTGTCTTATCAATGCCCAAACATACAGCACTAAACTTAGACAACTGCCTGCAAGACTGCACACAGAAATAATACTACTTATTACTACTAACTATACTTATAGTATAATTGTTAAGAACAAATGTAACAAGTCAGTAATTACAAAAGAGATCAAATACCATCCAGCCTCACATATCAATCATTTAACCTTTAGTGATATTGATCAATGATAAACTCTATTGTATATTTTAATTTCTATTTCAATGTAGGCTACTTCCCTGCTTATGTGTTACAATCAGACAACGTTTCTAGGGCGCGATGTCTGAATGACGAAGGGCAGAGAACTTGGATGTCTTACTTTATGGCGCAAACGTCTGATAGAGCCATTGATGACATGGCTCCCCACCCCCATGTGATCAACTAAATTCAATTTACTGCTGAGGAACCCAAAATGTTTAAGTTAGTGATCTCAGGGTTGATGAAGTTGGTTGGTAAGACTACTTTGTGGCCCCTGTTCTGCCAGACCCATCAGCTACACTGAAGGAAACTTCAGATTAGATACATACCATCCAGAGCAAGACTGCCACTGCACCAACACCTCGGTATGGCCCTGAGTAAAGAAACACAGATTTTAGGTAAACTTCATTTTTTTCAAATGTCATACATGTAAATACAAAAAGTCCAGTGAAATCAAATGATAATTTGAAATAATAGTAGGTACGATTAACTCAAACATATGAAGGACTGTAACATAGTCAATAGCATTTTCCCCATCAGTTTAATATTTTGGAATACTATTATTATTTAAAAAAATATTTGTACTGCCAAGAATAGGAATTCACCTACAAAGGATTACAAGAAAAAATGTAATATACAAATAAATGGCTGGACATGATGCATTAATGCGACATGAAGCATTACACAAGTACCTCAACCTTAAATTAATAATAAATTATTGTTACTGTAATTTCAATATTTACATTAGCAGTCATGCTTAAGACTGAAACACTCCTTTTAAACAAAGTATACGAAAATCCAATAAGATAAGACTTGGTTCCACGGAAACATTATTGTCATTGTTTATTTATTTAAAAATATTTTCTAAACAAACCTCCCTGATTCGTTCCCTCAGTAGTTTTTTGTAGGGGAAAGTGTCTGACCCTTGATGAATGGGACATTCTGCAAGGAATTAAAAGATGGTAATAAGTTGAAGTTCAGCAATAACCTCCTAAACATTGCCTAACATCACATTGTGCTCAATTAAACTGTTCAAAATGGCACTGAGACTTTTGATACTGCAAAGTCTTAAACAAAACAAAAGGTGGTGTATTCTAATTGTACCGATGATTGTTTTCTCTCTCTTTAACTCATTCAATGTGCAAAATCAAACACAGTTTCAGTCGATGTAAATAAGATAATTACTAATTAACCCGCACATACCATTAATTGCCACTTTATTCCTCGTTGGTCTTCTTTTCTGTGAGGAAGACACTGAGGAGAGAGCAGGAGTCAGGCCGGAGGAGAGAGCAGGAGTCAGCCCGGAGGAGAGAGCAGGAGTCAGCCCGGAGGAGAGAGCAGGAGTCAGGCCGGAGGAGAGAGCAGGAGTCAGCCCGGAGGAGAGAGCAGGAGTCAGGCCGGAGGAGAGAGCAGGAGTCAGGCCGGAGGAGAGAGCAGGAGTCAGGCCGGAGGAGAGAGCAGGAGTCAGCCCGGAGGAGAGAGCAGGAGTCAGGCCGGAGGAGAGAGCAGGAGTCAGGCCGGAGGAGAGAGCAGGAGTCAGCCCGGAGGAGAGAGCAGGAGTCAGGCCGGAGGAGAGAGCAGGAGTCAGCCCGGAGGAGAGAGCAGGAGTCAGGCCGGAGGAGAGAGCAGGAGTCTACCCGGAGGAGAGAGCAGGAGTCAGGCCGGAGGACACAGGAGTGAGGAAGAGAGTGAACTCAGTGTCAGTCTCGGTGGTAAGAGGTACAGACAAGTCTGATCCTGGGTCTGCGGCCATTTCTGCCTGTGTGGTACAAGGGCCCTCAGGTTCAACTGCCAAAGTCACTATTGAGAAGAAAAAAAAGTAGACGCATGGTGAGTAAATGACCAAGTATAATCCGCCATATATATTTATAATCTGAGTAATTACAGCTAAAAATGAAACAGCGGAACATCAGTGATTCTGTGTTACAATGGCGTTTGTTAGCAACCAGGAAATGACACCACTAAGGACAAACAGATGAGAATGCTGCGTGGGGTCTGGGTGCCGTGTTGGCGGGACGTTGGGGGGCTCGCTGCTCCGCCCTTTTAGGCTCGAGGAGCAGACAGTGTGAGCTGGATTACTGGTGTTGTTTCCTGGTTGCTGTGTGGGGTCTGCGAGACAGCGAGGAACTCAGCCTGAGCGCACACACACACACACTCACATCCAGGCTGTGAGTGTGAGTGCGTGTGTGCGTGAGGAGATCCACGGAGCCTCGGCTGAGAAAAGATAAGGCTGAGTGAGTGTGTGTGAGCCGGTACGTCACTATGCCCGTTACGTCACTATACTCAGGAAGATTTTTTTTTGAAAAAGAGCAGCATAGACAGGTATTTTCTGTGTTAGAGTTTTACTCGCTACAGGGTGTACTTTGAGGGTTTGTGACTCTGCAGACCGTTTACATGCAGGAAAAGCTTCATAACACAGAAGGGGACGGGTAATAACCAGAAAAGCATGACATGGGCCCTTTAACTGACAAAACAAGACATAACGACATATTTGTACTACTTGGTAAACAGTGATTCACATTTTTTTACATTTAAAACCAGATAACTGGGCAACTAATTTACAAAAAATGTTAACAGATAAATTGCTGAAATATAGCATGCAGATTTGTATACTTTACCATTAATAAGGCTTTCGTAAATCCTCTTTATGGTAACAAGTGCATTGTTACCATCTTCTGTCTCGATTTGCCATGGACAGATGCAATCGGCAAAAACCATTTGTGCCTCTCTTGGCAAGAAGGAGGATGGGACGCCGATCTAACATTTTCCATTTGTGGAGCTGGAACACAATGGACACAAAAAAACAAGAAATATTATGTACACAACAGTTCTAAACATTTTCACACACCTAAAGCCATTATAACTCCATTTATTTTGCCTAAGTGAAAAATGCACTGATGTGATACGTGTGCACATTGAGGAAGGCACCCCACAATTAACCAGGTGTGATTTTAGACCCCTTTTAGGGGAGCCCCTAAAAAAGAACTGTAAAAAAAAAAAGAAGTTTATCGAGCTCGGGTTCACTTTGAGTTTTTTTTACATGGGCATAGTTATTTTTATATGGGTTAGGGATGCCAGCGATTATTCTATTTTTCGAATATTCGTTACAGTCTCCATAATCGAAAATTATTTTTAAAATTCGATTTTATTTATATATATTTTTATTATTATTTATGTATTTCTTTTTTTTCCTGGCTTAGTTTCAATTCGGCGGCGAATAATCAATTAATATTCGCCAGGGCTGTCCGATTTTGATCATGGTCAGTTTCTGGCATGCCTAATATTTGTCCATTTAATTCTCACATTCAGATATCTGAATAAGCTACATTTAGCTTTGAAACATGTCAGCAAGCTATAACCTATATCATTTCAGGTTCAAAGTTCCGCATTAACAGCACTTCAGATGTAAAGCTGGTGTTACAGGGGAATTTTTAAAGGACTGTTCGAACACGGCTCAAAGTCAGAGACTCTGGTAAGCTTAATGAAAGTGCTTTTAAGGGCCTCTTTATTAATACTAACTCTTTCCAGGTCTTGATTGTCTTTCAAGCACTATATTAATATGGGCTGGTTTTGATTCACTGACATTCTTGGTTTTACCATTTATTCAAAAATGTATATGATATTTCATTCATTTTACTTTTGGAAACCATAGTCACATAATTATGTGTTTTCTATACTATGAAGTTCCAAAATAAAATATAAAACACCAAAATGCAGGTTTTTTTGTAAGATATAATTAGAAAAACATGTACATTGAAGCTCTGATTCTAGGAATTACCACTGGCCTGAACTATGTTACTTCTGGTTAAGAAATAATGTTTTACTAAAACTGGGTGCTTGCAAGTACAAACACTATCTAACATCAGTTCGAAAAAATGTGTTATGCCTTTACAGCTTTAAATACAACGGTGACAACAATTTTGCTTAACACATTACATGAAGTGCAGTAATCGTGCACTAGTCTGTACTTCTCACATAAACTTACTTAAGAAATTAGGATTATTTTTAAAAAGTAAATGAGGGCGACTGTTGGAAAGTATAAATCAATTCAGTAATTTAACAATTTGTATAAAAAGATTAAGATCAGGGATTATTTACACACTTTTTTATGATAACTGACATCTGCAAGAGAAAAAAGCTTACCAGTAAATGTGTCGAGTCATACACTTTGTTGACACTGTGGTTTTTCTTTTGCGTGGCCTTCCACTCCTGTGCAACCTTTTCTTTTTGCTTGGAGAGTTTCTCTTTGTAGGGTTGGATGGCACCACATTGTTTGCATTTTTTACTTGCTACTCCTATGCTTTGCCTGCATGTCTGGCACACTTTTTGAGTAGGCGTCTGTAACAGAAACACAGATAATGTCAGGGAATACCAAAAATAAGAATACTATACTACAAATGTTTACAGGATTCATGTATTTTATTATATCGTGAAAAATCTTGTTAAAACAATGAACTCATGTTTTTTTATCTTTTAGATAGGATGAACAAAAATCACAAGAGTAAGGAAAACAATGTTATACAGAGTCAGTCACATGTTTAAAGTGACTGTTATGAACAACCCTAATCTGTCAATATCTGGTTGATCCAAAAGTTGATGCTCCATCATCACAGAAAATAATACTAAAATCATCATTACCAGGGGTGTATTGCTAATTCTATAAGTTCTGCACGTGTGCACGCACAGTTGTGGCTTGTTTTGAAGCTTATGTAACTACTGTCAATTAACACTCCAGCCAGAATCAACAAAGAATGGTCATTTATTAAGTCTGCATTATTGAATAAATGTGTGATTCTTACAGTAAATGCTGCACACAGCTGCGTGATAGTTAAGTGATCAGTGAAGGACCTTTATAAACTAACTCCCTCCTGCTGAGGTACAAAGGTTACTATATAAAAAGTGTGCACATGTATTTAGTATCCTATCCATGTGAATATGTTTTAAGTGGGGGTGGACCTCATGTCCTCTAGGGGGGTCCGGAGGCCCCCGTGAAGTTAAATGCATCAATCTTGTGCACTTGAGGGCAAAATTAACTAAATCTATGGATACATCTGTCAACACCCATATGAAACTTAACTGTATACATTTCAATAATAAAAAAAATGATAAGAATAATACTTTTTTTAAATGTATCTTTGTGCATATTTAACTATTTACTGTTTTGTTTTTTTATGCATTTGTTGTATGTCCAATAGTATGAATTGTAATGATTTCATCGATGTTTTAGATTCATTCGATTTTTTTTAGGGTGCTGTGTGACGTTGAACCTGCGACCTGCAACCTGTGACCTATGAACCTGTATTTGTATACTACCAAAGGAGCTATTGAACCTAAGAACTTGAATTTCCGACTCCTATTGTGGAACATTACAATAATATAAAAGTGTGCCTTGGAAATATGTATTTCCATATATGGTGACCAAACTGTTTCAGACCCACTGAGATAACTTAGACTAAAGTTAACTGTGTAAACATTACATTAGGTACATTAGCCTCTTAGCCTATCCGTTATCATAGCTAGCTAGCACCAGATGCTAACAACCATCCCCGTTTTAGGTGCCGGAGCGGTGTTTCGGCAGTATTACACCCCTGGTCACTCTTCACTTAATAGATAAATAGTATTTAATATAGTTATAAAGAATGTGACGTTTGATAACATTTGGATCAACCGCATGAACCGATGGATCACATAACTTCCATGCTCACGTTAACGTTAGCTGATTCTACTTTTGGCTAATTTAGCTTTGCTATCATTATTCCTAGGTAAACATAGTAATCTTAGTCACTGTACTAGACGACAAAATAAAACAACATAATACATATCCCAAAATGAATATACTTTTGATATCTGACTACTCACGTTTATTAGCTTGTCTGGGAAATAAATGGATGTTGTCTGATGCAGTGACGAGTCCAAAACCCCGGTAAGTTAGCATTTGACCACTTCCGGTTCCCTCGCGTCAGAACCAATGAGATTTCTCCATAGGATTTGGGAAAATAGCTCGAAATAAGGTCTGTGGTCGACACAAATTTAAGAGACGGATCACGTTTTGTTCTACGACAGACAGCCGTGATTTTTGAAGAGTGTACGTGTCTGAAAAACGATGGTTGTTAACTGAAGTTGTCGAGGACGTTGTACGTCATTACGCCGCCTCCCGTTGATTTAAAACGCGCCCGTGGGTCGTAAAGGTATACAGGCTGACGCACCCGTTGATTGAAAACGCTGCTCTGGGTCGTATTAATGGGTCGGAAAACGAGGAAAACAATCGACCTATTTGGTCGTATTAGTTGGAGGACTTGTTGCAAAGGACATGTGTGAGCTGCATTGCTTAAGAGATCCTCACATGCTATCTCTTTTACAAAATAAGTGTCCAGTCAACAACAAAACATCAGTGATCGTATAGTGGTAGTATATTTTTCACAAGCAATGTGAAACATTAAACTTATACAAACTGGTGTACAAAACTCACATACCTGCGTTGATCTATACTGGAGTGTCTCTACTCTTTCTTCTCCACATCTCTGTCCACCATCAGAGATTGCAAACATTTCAGAAACAGCTAGAGGTAGGGGACAAACAACTTGTTCGCTGCATGTCAAAAACCTCCCTGCTTTGATCAAGACTTTAGGGAGCCTTTCAGCCCGTCTAGCAAAGGGACTGGAAAGCAAGCTTTGAAAACTCAGTAGCATCTACATCAGGGGTCGGCAACCTTTTTTATATGAAGTGCCATTTAAAAAATAAATTGTTATCAGCGTGCCGACGATCGAGAATTATCAACGGGGGGGGGGGGGGGGGGGGGGGGGGTTGAGGAGCTTGACGCTCGTGAACTATCAGCCGGAGGGCGGGGGGAGCCTCGCTGCGGGGAAACAGTGTGTGGACCTAACAACGAAACTTACACATTTATCACATTTAAATAATTGTTTTAAACGGCATAATAATAATAAGGACAATCGTCCGTTCTGTGATTCTCCAGAACACACATGTTATGATATTAGGGTCATGCAGAGTGAGATGACATCGCTGTCCCTTTAAGAAAGAGAGAGAGAGAGGGGTGTGGCTTGTGCATGTGTGTGTGTGAATGGCAGAGCGACAGTGAGGGAACGTGTGTATGTTTCTGGAAGTGAAACGAGGCAGCAGAAAAACAGAGGTCTGTGATGTATTTTGTGAAACAGAAGAACAGCTAAATAAATGCAACGGCCTCCCAAGAAGAGCTCGTCTCTCTCCAGTCATTTTAGCTAAAGTGGGTTATTGAACCTGAAGCTTGTTGCTTCTGCCCTCCTCGACTACAGTCTGGGAGCCGACAGGAAAGTTCAACACACAGATGGCCAGTCCGCCCCTTTGTAGCATATTATTTCGATTAGCAGATCGCCACTGGGCTTTCAACTAAAGACACACCCACGCAAAAACGGCAGCATTTGTTCAGCTCCTTATGGGTAGGCCTACTGCAATTAGTGCTTTCCTCCGTGGTGAAACGATCAGCACTGCACCACGGAGGAAAGCGGCAGAAAGTCACCTGGAGTTAAAGAGCGGGGCTGCGTTGCGTGCATGGCTTCCTTCTGCAGGTAGACGCGCTCTGGCGGCGGTCTCGTTCAGGATCCGAAAATACAATTTAAATATTATTGCACTTATTCCACTTATTCCTAGTGTGCCATTGGTTACGGTGCCGCGTGCCAGGGGTTGCCGACCCCTGACCTAAAGTATAATTTAATGTTTTAATAAAGCCAAATTAGTTTATCTGTTTTGCACATCCTCCTATTAATATCTTTGTACATCCGGCACTAAATAATTTTATTGCAGAGATCATTTACAGTATTTTCTTGATATTTTCTATTCTATATTCCTATCATTGACCTTCTACTTTCCCCCTAATTTGTATGTACTCTTAATATTTAAATGTTTTCATCAAATATAACACATTCAACAAAACATGCAGCAGACCTTAGGCAAGGCAAGTTTATTTACATAGCACCTTTCAACAAAAGGCAATTCAAAGTGCTTTAAAAAAATGAAAGACATTAATAGGCATTTAAAAACGGTAATTAAAAAGCAACACAATCTACCTGCATTGCATTGACTCTAAACGTGTAATAACGTGCTTTAACCAGTAGGTGGTTTGGGTTAGAAAGCTGTGAAGTTTACAGTGTTAACACAATCAAATATACTGCTGTTTCCGGTTTAGTTTACGACAGATATATTTTGTTATTCACAGACCACACATATTGTTTTGATATTTGTAACACAAAAGCGATGGAAAAACCCACAGCAACACAGAAAAGATGGTCTTAACATGACCCAGCTGTCTAGTTAATAACAAATAATAATATCAAACAAAATATTACTATTAACTTTATTGTGAAATTTAAACAGAACGGTAAAAGAATAGTTTCCAGTCTATTCTGAGGCCCAATCTCTGTAGATAAATAAAGAACTAAGCCATATGAGTAATATTGAATGCAGCCGAACCATTTATTACAATGCATTTGTGATGACTTTCAAAGAGTAAAGTAAGCACTAGCTGAATAAAGTATGATTTCATCTTACAGAACTTTTTTTTTCATATGGAATACAGTCGGTGGTCAACCAATCACAGAGCTTGAGGACTAATCACGGGGTTTGAGCAAAGCGCATGGTGTAGTCTCAAACGATAGCTGAGGATTATGGGTAGTGTAGTGTCTTCGGCCATCCTAAACAACTATTTGTTTCTCAGAGTCGAAGGGGAAGAACACAAAACAGTTGTGTAATTAACAAGGATAATCTGGTGTTTTTGAGTTGATGAATAGTGAAGATATCACTGTAAAATCAATCGACAGTAAGGAGAATACTTATTTCCGGGTGTAAAATTCTCCTTGATCTAATGGGAACGGATACTCAGATTGCCTTTTAACTGCCGCCGACATGGACCGATGCAGTGCTTCCCTGAGCGTCAAATACCGCCGCCGATGGGAATAAATTGCAATCAGTTGAAAGCTCTTTGCATCCGTTTATGAAGCTGAAGGAGACTCGGTGCGTCACAACTGCACGCCAAAGGACCCTGACCAAGCGTCGCTATTGGACTATCAGGGAGTGAGACTGTGTTGGAAAATTGTGCAACAATGTTAATCCAGTCAGACAGAATTTTCTCATGTGTGAACTGTCATAAGACGTATTCATTGTCCTCCATCAGCTTCTGTTTCCATGTGTTCAGCTGAGCTGCTGATTGGAGGCTCTGCCTCTCTGTTATCCTCAGTTTGAATTTCATTAAGCTGTGAGGACTGACGACCAACACACTTGTGTCTTTTGAAATCACTAAGCCATTTAAATATTTTGTCACAAACGTTGCAGCTGTATATTTCCTCTCCTGTGTGGACTCTCATGTGTTTTTTTAAACCTCCACTCTGTGAAAAAGCTTTCTTACAGACTGAGCAGCTGTGTGGTTTCACTCCTGTGTGGATTTTCATGTGTGCCTTTAAATGTACATTCTGTAAAAAAGCTTTCTTACAGACTGAGCAGCTGTGTGGTTTTTCTCCTGTGTGGATTCTCATGTGTTTTTTTAAAGCTCCACTCTCTGTAAAGGATTTCTTACAGAGTGAGCAGCTGTGTGGTTTGTCTCCTGTGTGGATTCTAATGTGTGCCTTTAAATTTATGTTCTGTGAAAAAGCTTTCTTACAGACTGAGCAGCTGTATGGTTTTTCTCCTGTGTGGATTCTCATGTGTTGTTTAAAACCTCCACTCTCTGTAAAGGATTTCTTACAGACTGAGCAGCTGTATGGTTTCTCGCCTGTGTGGATTCTCATGTGTACCTTTACACTGATATTATGTGAAAAAGCTTTCTTACAGACTGAGCAGCTGTATGGTTTCTCTCCTGTGTGGATTCTCATGTGTTTTTTTAAAGTTCCACTCTCTGAAAAGGATTTCTTACAGACTGAGCAGCTGTATGGTTTCTCGCCTGTGTGGATTCTCATGTGTGCCTTTAAATGTATATTCTGTGAAAAAGTTTTCTTACAGACTGAGCAGCTGTGTTGTTTCTCTCCTGTGTGGATTCTCATGTGTTTCTTAATATCTCCTTTCTGTGTAAAATATTTCGTACAAACAGAGCACCCAAATTGTTTATTTTCAGCACTACGTTGTTGATCACTGACAGATTCATGTCTATTTTTCAGTGATTTTGAGCCTGACGCAGGTTCTCTGGTCTCTTTCCAATCAGCACTGTCTCCAGTGTCAGGTTCAGAACAGTCTCCAGTGTCTCCCTCAGTCTTTGGTTGTAAACTGCTCTCTGGATCTGAGTTACTGGCTGGTTCTGGTCCTCGACAGTCATCTCCATCAGCTTCTGTTTCCTTGTGTTCAGTTTGCCTTTGATGAGGCTGTGGGGAATGAGGTTTCTCTTTATCATCTTCACTCTTCACAGGGTCAGGAGTGAAAGTGGACTTGGTGGTATCAGCCTCCTCCTGGTCCTGAAGCTGCTCTCCCTCCTGACTGATCCTGAGTTCCTCCTGTTCCTGCTTAATGTGTGGGGGGGGCTCCGGGTCCTCCTGGTCCAGACTGGTGCTCCACGCCTGCTGGTCATGGAGAAGCTCTTCTTTAACCACCACCAGCTGCTGGACGTCTGCAGGGAACAGGAAAAACACAAAACATGTCTAATTTTGTTGGCTCAATTCACCTTATGTAGCCCAGCCCCTTTCCACTTCCAGTTAAAAATGAAAAAGGTTTTTTTCTTCTGGTTTAGCACTAGCCGCAATGTAAACAATGAATTGTATTTTGGATCATTCACAGATACACTACGCCTACAGTATAGAATGAAAATACTCTTTTACAAATTAAAATCCTGCAATCAAACCTCATTTAAGTAACAGTATGCAAGTATTATCCAAAGATTTTACGTCACCTTCTTATGTAAAAGTAATAATGGTGCAGTAAAATGTTCCCTCAGTGTTTAATTTATGATGTTTCTTCATTATTTTGTATGAAGCATTTGTGTACATGTTTAAAGTAGCGCTTGTATACATGATTAGAGATGAGGGAACCTGCTAAATATTAAAATATGTGTGTTTTTTATATACAGTACCAGTCAAAAGTCTGGACACTAGGCTTGGGCGGTATGACGGTATTACGGTATACCAGGGTATTTCGAAATACCGTCGGTATGATTTTCAATACCGTGACGTCACAGACTGTGCGCCAAATCATAGATGCGTTTCATTCTATTACACTACACGGAGTTTTGACAGGGACGACATTGGTTGTAATGCACAGCACGCGCCAGCAGAGGGCAGGGGAGGGCAGTCCGTCTTTCCCGCTCTCAGAGCTCAGCACAGAGCTGAGCTGAGCAAGATGGCGGCAGCATTTGCCGGCCCCGAACTCGGACAACTATTAAAAAAGAAAAATGCCTCTGCGCCTGTTTGGGACTATTTTGGGTTTACTCGTCGCCAGTGACTTCATCCAGCACAACGAGAGACGGAGGCACTTCTTTGGGAATGTTTAAGACGGGGTGAGTGAGGGTTGACATTTTTTAATCCTATGCAACTGGTTGATGGTTTTGTAGTCGAGGTCGGACGGTTTTAAAAACGAAAGCATTTACGTGCTAAACATTCACGCGAGTAATCCAATGAATCAAATGGAAATAAGGTTTTTAACACATGCACGGAATAATATTGCCAAACTAGTTAGTGAATATAGCAAACTTTATTCAATAAGTGTTAGAAATTAAAATCAATGTTTTAATGGGGAAATGTAGTTTAAACATGCCGTCAGTTTTAATGCTCTTTTATACTGAAAAACCAGAAATTCTTGTGCACAAGCAGTTAAGCTTTTATTCTGAAAATCCTTCATCTACGCATGTAGCATGTGGCTAATATACGATTTCCTAAAGAGGTGAGTTTAGTAGCGAAATGATATGGAGTGGTGCAAACCGAAGCCTACTGATTTAACACTACAACTATAGATGTCGAGATACTACCATGCTGAATATTAAATGAAGGTACAGTTTATTTGAATACATTATTGTTTACAGACGAGAGTAGCATGTGACAACATCCGGAATGACCGGAAACCAAACGAGCCGAGAAGTATTTTTTAGAGTATTGATTACAGCGTTTAGAATGTGTTAAATGAAAAGTGATGAAAGAGAATATGAGGAGAAACGGCGTGTTGAGCATATATTGAATGTGAAAAGTACCAATCCTCTGTTTAAATGCAATAAAGGACATTGGAGACGAGGCGAGCCGGCAGGCGGGGAGGAGCAAGCAGAGGATATATAACAGCACCGGAGGAGAGATCCAGCTCTTGGCTTCCCTAACGAGGAGCGGATCACAGCTGTTTGTCTGACTGAACAATATCATGCTTGTGACCAACCCGCGCCTTTTTTAATTAAAGTACCCAATTGAACTTTCACAGAGACTCCATTTAGTCTCCTTTTAAAGCTTCTCTCCTGGACGGGAGAATAACGAACACAGTTTACATAAGTCAAGTATTTACTCCCGGAAAATCTTTATGTATGAAGATATATTGTTAACTTAGCTCACTATGGAAACAACGTCGGACATCTACAAACGCGTCCTGTATCCGATCTCAAAATGTGCCATTTGCACAATGTGTCATGTATGCAGCACTTGCGCGCACGTCGCGGCACTTTGCGAGCGTCTACCGGCTCGGGCTGCATTTTACACCGGACATATAATATACCGTTCGAAACATCTATTTGCCGCCGAACGCCACCTCACTCAAGTCGACCCAAGTCATACCGTCAGCGGCGGCTGGTGGAAAATATTTTTGGTGGGGCTGGCTGTTGATATAGTGAGTAAAAAAAAATTTGGGGGGAGAAATTACCCCTTAAATTGGGACTGATACCGTCATATACCGTATACCACGGTATGATGTCAGCAAGGTATGACGGTATGAAAAAAATGATACCGCCCATGCCTACTGGACACCTTCTCATTCAATGGTTTGTTGATTTGAATTTGTTTCTACTTTGTAGATTAATACTGAAGACATGAAAACTATGAAAGAACACATATGGAATTATTCAGTTAACAAAAACGTGTTAAGAAAATCAAGAATATGATTTATTACTCTCCATGACCTGCGGTCAACTATATAGCATAAATGACTATTACACCGTCTTTCTTGAACAATCCGAAGTGTTGCCAAACGTTTGATTTGTAGGTATTTTTCGGTGCGCTGTGTTTCTCTTTCTCCTCAACTTCCGTGTGTGTTGATAACTGAGACTCTCGTTCTCCGTAGTTTCGAAGCAAATATCAAAGATCGTCTCTGCTGAACGTTGACAAGATAAGGGGATTTTATATGAATGAATCGGTTTTTTACCGATGCAAAGACGCTACGCAATCGATGCATCGCGAGTTCAACCCGGTTCAACCCAAACTGTAGCCGATGTGCACTCTTTCAACCGGTGCACTCGCATCTTGAACGTTTATGCCGGTGCACCGATGCGAATCAGTGAATCTTAACATCTCTAACACACTCACAATCAGAGACAAGAGCGGAGGAAAGGAGGAGAACAACAGCTCTGCTGTCTGCCGTTTGTGTCCCCCCCCAGTTTCAAATTTGTTTATTATTATTTTTTAACCCCAAGCCCTTATCGTCACGGGAGAAGGACACAAACAGCCTGCCCAGGTGGACGCGCGCAAACGCGACAACGAACGTAGCGTGCGCATTCTAAAAATAGCTCACAGATGATGAGCAGGTACCGCGGTTTTGAACTACAGTATTGAATTTGACAGAAAACAACAATGAAACGCCAGCAGAAGAATAGTCTAATGCAGGGGTGATCAGAACCAATCAGTCAGAGGTTAAGAGCCAAAAATGGTCTATGTTACTGCAAAGAGTCACATCAAACACACAGTCACTGATACCGCTTGTTTCAGTTTTTTGTTTTCTGGAGACAAGATTTCAACCACGTCACTGATGCATTTTTGTGGCATTGGGATATATATTTTTTAAATCCTCTGGAGCAGAGAGAGGAGCTGTGGATTATTGTTATTGGTTAATGCATCAGTGTTTCTCAGGGTCAAAAACACTAAACTCACAACTTAAAATGAAAGTGTTTAGTTTATTTAATAAAAGAGCACATGTTCAATGTGAAAAGTGACAGTAGGTATAGATTATTTGCAATTTGGTGCTATATATATATTTTAAAACATTTTTTTATATATATGTTTTAAACACCTTGAATTTCAGGGGGGGCGCGGGGCTCTGTTGGCGCCCCTCCAAGACAATGGTAGGGGAAACACTGGATAGTGTTTAATCAACGATAGGTTTCCCTCCCTCAAAGGTGATTGGTTCTCTGCATCCAGGTATTATTGTGATTGGCTCTTGGGCCACATCAAAATTAGACGCGCTGTCATCCTCTCATACTGACACCTGACACCACACATACAGTAGGGAGAGCCGGGACGAAAGTAACACGGGACGAAAGTAACACGGGACGATCAGATGAGGTGGAGCTGCCCCCAGCAATAGAGGATGAGGCAGAGAGCAGCAGCATCGGTGTGTATCGTGCTGCAGCAGCATCCTGCTCTGCACGCAGGCTTCCTCCAAGTTTACAGTAAAACAAACTGGTGATGTGACCAATGGCCATTTACAATTATTAATACTATTATTAGCATTAGTCTATATTTTGGTTGAAACTAAGCCAGAACAAAACAAAAAAACATAAATAATAATTTAAAAAATATATAAATAAAATCGATTTTTAAAAATAATATTCGATTATGGAGACTGTAACGAAAATTCGAATAATCGAATAACCACTGGCATCCCGACCACATATACTATATAAATAATATATTATAAATACATGGTGGCAATAATTGATTGATGAGATTTTACATTCATTTATATTAATGTTTTAATTACTTTATGACCTGTGTACTAGTTCCCCTATTATTTATCAAGTAAGATTTTTGAATTTATTAATGAACATATTTATTCATTGATTGTTTTATGAATTATTCTCCCGCAAATAGAATTAATCCAAAGTATTTTTTATTTATTTCCTTTTTACACATTTAAAAAGAAAAGGTGAATAAAGAAGCACGTTAAAACAACATTATCAATTTATGTCACATTTATAAATATATTTCAGATATCTAAAACAAATCAAATAGTAGGCTTACTAGCTTCTACACGCTAAAGCAACTGAAGTCAGGGATGCAAACTCATTAGGTATGAAAAAGGTGACAAGGATCCGAGCCCCTTACCCCCCCCACCCCACGGAATATCGGCTTTAAAATTAGGAATAACAGATGATTTTAGCAATCAGAACAACTAAAGCAGCAGTGTTAATAATAACAGAAACGCTAAAGAGTTACATCTAATATAATTATATAAAAGCATTTATTAGGGCCCGAGCACGGAGCGCTAGGACCCAACGCCGTCCTAGCACGAAGTGCGAGGAACCTATTGTTATCCTAGGCATTCTTATTATTATACTGCGCTTTCGTCCTGTTTTGAGGGCTTTAGGATGCTTCAAAAGTTGTAGAATTTTGCACGGATTCCAGGATCTGTGAAAGATTCAACATTCTGGAGTCAATGTGTTCAAATTGTCCAACATTCTCTCTAGCGCCACCCTATGGCCATTTCCATTTTTGGAAAGAGCTACAAAGTCGCACCGTAACTCCGAATGACCTGAGAATCTTGCACACTTATTTGGGTGGACCTGCTCTACATATTTTCTCCTTGAACCCCTTAGCTCCGCCTACTTTGATTTGTTTTAAATGAGCATAATGTTAAAAACAGTGAAATATTAACTTAAAATTTCAATTTTTTGTTTGAAACACCAAACTTAATTTACAGCATCGGTGGAGGGTCAGACACATTACCATAGGAAATGAGCATGTTCAGTCGATAAATATGGCCGTAATTAATCTAAACGTGTTCACAAAAAGGTGGGGCTTAGATAGAAATGCTCATAACTCATCAACAATGTATCCAAACTAGAGAATGCAATTCCTGAAGAAATTGCTAGTGGGAATGCTTTATGCTGAAAAGCTGACGCTAAACTACTATGCTGAAATGTAATGTGCAAGAAGAAAGTGAAGAATTTAGATTGAAATGATACATGAACACTGGGGGCTTGAATGTGTGATGAAAGAAGAAAAGAGGGCTTTTTTGAGAGCATTTTTGTCAACTTTAATGTGGTCATTCTTGTTCTCTGGAGGGGACTTTGAAACTCAAATGACTGAAAAAGTACACAGTAAAAGTAGTTCATATTATCTTTGCAAGTAGTCTAAGAAGTACTAAGTACAAACATGGCAGACTCATAAACTACTTATGGAAGAAATGTTTTTTAGACCACATTAAAGTTGATGAAAATGCTCCTTCTTGTTCTCTGGAGGGGACTTTGAAACTCAAATGACTGAAAAAGTACACAGTAAAAGTAGTTCATATTATGTTTGCAAGTAGTCTAAGAAGTACTAAGTACAAGCATGGCAGACTCATAAACTACTTATGGAAGAAATGTTTTTTAGACTACATTAAAGTTGACAAAAATGCTCATTCTTGTTCTCTGGAGGGGACTTTGAAACTCAAATTACTCAAAAAGTACACAGTATAAGTAGTTCATATTATTTGTGCAAGTAGTCTAAGAAGTATTAAGTACAAACATGGCAGACTCATAAACTACTTATGGAAGAAATGTTTTTTAGACCACATTAAAGTTGACAAAAATGCTCATTCTTGTTCTCTGGAGAGGACTTTGAAACTCAAATTACGAAAAAGTACATAGTAAAAGTAGTTCATATTATGTTTGCAAATAGTCTAAGAAGTACTAAGTACAAACATGGCAGTTTCATAAACTACTTATGGAAGAAATGTTTTTTAGACCACATTAAAGTTGACAAAAATGCTCATTTTTGTTCTCTGGAGAGGACTTTGAAACTCAACTTACTGAAAAAGTACACAGTAAAAGTAGTTAATATTATGTTTACAAGTAGTCCTAGAAGTATTAAGTACAAACATGGCAGTTTCATAAACTACTTATGGAAGAAATGTTTTTTTATCTCACGTCAAAGTTAGACAAAAATGCTCCTTCTTGTTCTCTGGAGGGAATTTTGCAATTCTCAAAAAGTACACAGTAAAAGTAGTTCATAGTATTTGTGCAACAAGTTTATTAAGCAATAAGTCCTAACATTATTCTCATAAATTACCCTGTTCCTCAATCGCAAATAATAGAAATGAACCACATGCCATCCTTTACTTTGAAATCCAGCTTCCCAGGGTTGTCTTATTGCATTACCGTAAACCTGTAACTAATCGCGCACTCGAAATACAGGGGCGGCTGGTTTGACCACGCAAAAGTGAAAGACGGCTGGCTTGACCGCAGTAGAAATCGCTGGCCCGTGATAGTGTCTACTCTATTGGATACATTGTGGCCCTTAGACAAATGTAGTTGGTGATCCCTGGTCTAACGTGATAATACAGAGTCTAAAGTGTTATTAATGTGATGAGAAAGTGTGACTGAAGAGTTTAAAGTGTAAATAAAGAGTTTAAAGTGTTAATAAAAAGTAAAGCGAACAGACCTGCTTTGTGTATCCGAAGCTGAGGCTGTAAAACAGCGTCCAGTAGTTTCTGGAGTCTCTCGTTCTCCTCTTTTGAACGAGACAGCTCCTCCTCGAGCTCTGCTATAGTCTTTTCAAACAGAGCAAATATATCTTCAGTAGCAGCAGTGAGTCGCTGCTTCTTCAACAACAGCAGCATTTGGACTTTACTCGTGTTTACTAGATCACCTTTTCCTGCAAACTCCGTTAAACACACCGTTTTTCTCTTCATCAAACTCTCAATCTCAATATAGTGTTGCCAACGTGTTTCCAGCTAGCATGCTAAGCTAGCTCCTACAGTCCGAGGTAAACGCTCCAGAAAAAAGAGCACAGAGTCCATTCAGAGGTTTATCCAGACACACAGATGATGGATAAGTAGTGCTGGAGCTCACACACACTTTATCAGGAACACAGAGAGAGAGAACCGTAGCGACGAGAAGCCACCTCGATCCAGGTTAGAAAGAGCTGGGAACTTCACTTCCGGTGCGGTTTGAGGACGTCAAAAATAAAAGCGGGAAGGATTTGTGATTTTTGGTTTTAACATCCGGACGTTGCATTACCGCCTACTGTATACTTATTAAAAACCACCCTTTCCAAAAAAACTATTATAACTAACAGAAAATACTCATATAGGAAAAAGGGGAAATAAATAAACATCATTGAGCTAAACAGATCGGAGGTACACAAATCAGGATTCGTGCTGTTCGGAGTTTGCATCCTCGTGGTTGATTGCACTTATTGTAAGCTGCAGAGGTGGCATAAGTAATCAGATCTTGTACTTAATTACATGTAGAAATACCAGAGTGTATAAATACTCTGTTACAAGTTAAAGTCCTGCATTCAAGATGTAAAGTAAAAATACAAAAGTGGCCTCAAAATATAATGAAAGTTCCAAAAGTAAAAGTACTCAATATGCAGATCGACCCATTTCAGAATAATATATATTATATGTTTTGATTATAATCATTGATGCATTAATGTGTTTATCACATTTAAATGTTGGACTTATTTGTATTGTGTTGATCATTTCTACACACTGTGGTTTTACTATTTTTATTTAAGTTAAAGTGCTGAATACGTTGTCCTTAAGTCGTCAAATGATACTTATGTAAAAGTACCTGAAAAACACATTTCAGCATCAAAGAGTACAAGTTATTTTATCCAGACAAAATGTCAACAAAAACCATTGCACAGTTTTGAGAATAATATACTGAAATGTCAAACAGCTTCTTAAGATAAGCACAA
Source organism: Notothenia rossii (assembly GCF_949606895.1). Lineage (NCBI taxonomy): Eukaryota > Metazoa > Chordata > Actinopteri > Perciformes > Nototheniidae > Notothenia > Notothenia rossii. Next base: position 8,816,487 of record NC_136909.1, on the reverse strand, counting down.
AATAAAATGTCCACAAAGGGAAACAGCATGTGGGACGTTCAATCCTTAAGAAGAGGGCAATGTATTATCTTTTAAATTTACACACGGCATCTATTGCACGTCTGTCCGTCCTCGGAGAGGGATCCCTCCTCTGTTGCTCTCCCTGAGGTTTCTCCCATTTTTCCCTTTAAACTGTGGGTTTTCTCCGGAAGTGCTTCCTTGTACGATGTGAGGGTCTAAGGACAGAGGGTGTCGTATTGTCATACTGATATTCTGTGCAAACTGTGAAGTCCACTGAGACAAATGTAACATTTGTGATATTGGGCTATATAAATAAACATTGATTGATTGATTGATTGATTGATTGATTGATTGATGGTGTTGATTTAAAATGGCATAACGGGTGCCATAAAACAAACAAATCTTCTTTGAATAGTGGCATTAATAATATTTTTGAACTTACTGGAATGTATTCAACAGCACTAAGAAAGCTTTCTGCAGCATCAGCGTTTCATCTCAGGAGCTGCAGCGCTCTCTAGTGGACAGTTGTGACACCAGAGAGAGAAATGGCAGTACAGAGCTGCAGGGAAATGACCTTACAAATAGAAATAGAACATATCTATAAATGCTGAGACACCAGTCCTAAACACATCATTTCTGGAGACAATGCTTTAATTACAGTTACAGTGGAACAGCCTAAAAAACACCCAACTGCACTGAAGTCAGAGCAAGAAAAAAAAAGACAGAAAAATACTTTGCTGCTATCTATACTCTCTCCTATATGGCAATCATTTAAATATTCCTCTAACCAAAAATACTGAAGAACACCGTTTCTAAACATCTTCTTAAATGTACAATATAGTCACTTTGAAAAGGTTTTCTCACAGTAAATAAATACTTTAAGAAGTTAAGAAAAGTTAATGAAATGATGGAGTGACAGTCGAAAAGGGGGGAAAATTAAGAGTCTGTACATTATTTATTTATTTTAGAAATTGATTGCCATAATGAAGCAAATGTTGTGTTACAAAAAAGTGAGTAAATTGCTTAAAAATATACAGCTTTTTCTGAGGACAGAACCCAATAAAATGGATATTTAAAATGGCAAATTATTTCCAAAAGGATTACGTTAAGCAGTCACAGATAATAGCACAAATGTAAGCTGTTTTTTTTTAAGAATAGCATTTAGATACTTAACTTCACATTTCTGCTACACTGACTGCTATATGATTGTTCATATTGCTGTTTTGTCCTTTACAAATAAACACATACTTTTTATAGCCAGGGTTACATTTACACATACGGTACTTAATTTGGCTTTCACTGACGAGGATAAATTATATATTTTCTGATTGGATGGAAACGAAAGGATGAATCTGAAGAGACAAGATGGACAACCTGATGTGATTGGATGAATATGGTGACACATAAGAGCCTTTATCTTTATCCAACCAGAGTTGGACCCACGTACACTGAATACAGATGTTTGTTCCCAAAATAACCCAGAAAGATGTGACCATTTGTTGATGTACTTAGCAATCTTACTTTGTACCAGTATTTGGCCTTTTTGGAAGTTTGAAGCACAAGCCAAAACTGCTTTACCTTTCTTTATAAATATCAAAGTAAAGTCATACGGACATTTCTAAAATGCAAGACAATATGTTGTACATCAGTTGCTTTTGAGTTAGTTACGACTAATTTAAACTTCAAAGGTCTAAATGCCAGTGAGGCTATTGATTTAGCACAATAAAAAGAACATAACGCAAGAAATTCCAATTTGTTCCCCCTTTTTACCTGGGGTGCTTCCCCTTAAGAAAACATAACAAAATGAACTCAACATTAGAGAATCTTTTATATTTGAACCACCAAATGAAGCGAACATTTGCCACTGATATAAATATCAAAGGGTCCTTTCTGTAAAACCTCTTGAATTGGCAATCAGGTCACATCTGGCACAGCTGCCGTCACACACACAAGTCCACCAGTGATAAACATATTCTGTATATAATCTGTATTTCTGTCCTGAAGCTGCTAACATTACAACATAAAGAAGCAGATATTGGCAGTGTAGAAACCTTTATTGTTTCTACTAATGTAACTGACAGATGCAACAATCCCACCACCTTATAAAATATGTGGTAAAACAGCTCTTTGTCAGAGATTAAAACTATGTAACAGAGAACAAGCCAATTCAACAAAATCATGATTGTATTCCGAGAGCTTTTCTGCTAATTATTGACCATTATTCTGAGAGGGTGCTGGTGTCAGTCGCACTGGCCCTCAAAATAAAACACTATTCTTGCATGGAGGATTGTATCTGTAACTGATCCTGTCAAACACTGACACTGACAAAACTTAGCTATTCTTCTCAGGACATTATTTTGTGTTAATACATGATGAAATGATGTCAATGTCTCTTTTATGAAATGATGAATGGCACCAAAAACACTGGAAAAACAGAAACAAACTCACATATAAATGCACGTGGCGAATGGCAAAGGTGAATTCAGTCTGAATAAAACACGACATTTAGATTTAGATATAATAGAACAAATATAAAAACATCTATGTATAAATATAAACAATCACGACAGAGAAACTTAAAATCTGTGGAGGAAGAGGGGGGGTAACAATACAGTACAGTGAGTGTTGAGAGCAGTGCATTAAAACTGAAAAACACACATTAATAGGTATATAGAGGATATCCAGGTAGACATGTCTTTCTGACCAACATTTTTAATACAAGTCGTCTATAACGGAAATGTGTAACAGTATAGTAACTCACAAACACTGGACTCCCAGACCAAATGACGTGGAATGAACAAAAGCTGAAGTTTTTTGTCGTTTTTCTTTGATGTGTTTTTCGCTCACACACAAATCACTGCCAGTGTCCCGGGTCAGCAGGGGGTCCTCGGGGTGCTACCCTCCTCTCTCTTCTCCCCCTCAGGGTGAGCCACAGTGGGTGAGGGGGGGTGTCTAGGCCATGACGTCCTCCAGCGCCGGCAGGAAACCCTTCTCCGTCAGGTGAGCCTTCAGGGAGTTGAAGATGTGGAGCTGCTGGTCGATGCGCAGAGCCAGGAGCTGCTGGATCACCTTGCTGGGGTTCGGGCCCCTGAGAGGAGAGGGAAGATAATTATGGATGGAAATTAGGAAGATTATAACCATCAAATCTCACCATCGATCCAAAATAAATTAATCGGTGGTAAAAGAATAAAAAACAAAAATATAGACATGTTAAATCTGAGGGCTCATTTTCTGAGGGTTCAAGCTGGAACCACGTGCTTTATCTGCTTTCAGCTAATTTATCAAAAGTGCTGGAGCTTGACTACATAGCATTTTTACAGCCTGATCTACATAGTGAACTCAATATGAGGTTACATTTCAAATATTTTTTAAGTCTCAAAGGCACTCTACAGCGATATTGACCAATACTGAAAAGTCTCAAACAAAATTCAGTTTTCATACTTTAGTTTCATGTTTGAATATTTATTCAGTGTCAGAGGAAGACATAACACAACTCAAGATACAGAGATAACTATTTAATGGTTATTAGCAAGCTAGCTAGTTTAATGTTCAACCAACAGTTTGTTTTCTTCAAGAAATAAAATGTTTCGTGCTAGACGAAACATTTTATTTCTTGACAGTCAGGAATAAAATAAACAGTGGCGAACCGTCAGGGCCTTCAAGGTATTCAGAGAATACCCTGGAACACTCGGATAAAACAAATAAAAAATCGATTAAATTATATAAATAAAATGTATATAATGAATAAATGAGATTTGTATCTGTGTTGTTTGTCCTTCTCGGTCCATGCCCTACGCATTTCAGTGTTTTTTTGTTAGAAAAGAAAAGCAACCAATCAGATATTTTTCTGGGTCTCTGGGTAGAATATCCTTCAAGCAAGGTATTCTATATCCTTGATGGAATGCCCTGGCCGTTACACTGAATGAGAGCGTACATTTGGATTGACAGTTTGATCAACCAATCATATACTGATTTGTAGCCAATGGGCGTATTCTTTCAGAGTTTCCCTCGGTTCCAGGGTACACTAGAAGGCCCGCTAGTTAACTGGCTCCAGACAGAGGATCTAGAACAGGGATGGACAACTTTGATGGTGGTGGGGGCCACATAATGGATGTACTGGCCACCAGGGGGCCGCAGATTCACTTGGAACACACGCACACAAAAATTCCATGTGTTGTATGTAATTATTAACAAATATACTAAGTCTGACATCTTCATTGACATTTTACAATCTTTTAGGGAACATCCTCTAATAAGCTCACTAAACAAATATCAATTCACAGAAATGTTATTTAATTTTTACAAGTGGCATGTTTGTATTGAACAGGTTATTAAACAGTGGAATAAAACTATTTTAAACTATTGGAAAGCACGGAAAATGTGTGTGCATTGAGATTAACCATTAAGATGACATAAACATTAAGTCATGAACACTAACCCATCCATTAGTCGTCTAACTTGAACCTAAAACACTTGTAGCCTGTCTCTGCATTCCCCTTATTCCACAATAAGGGGAATGTCAACACAGACACCTGTCAGCCCGCACTCAGCGCCGCTGCCCCTCACTCCCGCTGAAATGATGAATGAAAAGCGTAGTAATCATAGATAACACGGCAGAGTCCGTGACAGTTTGTCTTGGTTTTTAGAATATTAAACTTGTTTCGCCAAATTCAGATGATAAATACAACTTTTAAGCTTGTAAAGGCATAATTACAAGCGGCAACTTAACGTCACAGCAGGGATAACAACAGCTGGTGTTTCTTGTGAGGGTTTCCCCGGGAAACAAACACAATACAGAATGTACATCAACCAACTCACTGTTTCAACCACACCGTCAACCTTGTTCTAACATATGGTTCTCAAATTGAGCATCTATCAGTCAGTGCTCATAACCCTGTTTTATCTGATCACTACGTATTAACTTTTGGTGTTCTGTTATTAGACTATAAGCCACTGCATAAGAATGCCTACAAAATAAATCTATCAGATTCTGCTGTAGCAACATTTATGGAAACAATTACATCAGTGCTTAGCTCATTAACATCTCACAGTCCAAGGGAGGACTCCTTTACTAACCTTACGCCCCCCCAAATAGATCATATGATTGATAGTGTTACAGGGGCGCTAAAAATAACACTGGACTCTATTGCCCCTTTTAAAATTAAGAAAATGAAACTAAGAAGACTAGCTCCATGGCATAACAATGAAACGTGAACAACTTTTTTGAAGTAATCTCAGGTGCTGCATGGCAGCATTCAGAGTAATTTGCTCACATTGGGTTCAACGCGTCATAGAGCGACCAAGTCATTTCATTGGACGAGAGGCGTACTATGAGAGCTGGTCACAGGGATGCGTTCAAATTTAGTCAGTAATTTGAGGAACTGTCGAAATGGCGAACGCAGATAAAGTTGAGCTTGAAAATCCTCCAGCATCCCTGAAGTATCCGGTTTGGGAACATTTTGGTTTCGCAGTTACGCAAAAGGATGACGGACCGAACCAAAGCTGTTTGTCGGCATTGTTCAATTAAAATTGGTTACGCGGCTGGCAATACATCAAACTTGCCCACTCATTTGAAAAGGCATCACCCGAATGTGAATATCACCGGTGCCAAAAGAAAAAAGACTGAATTAAACTGTGAATACATTATTCACAGTTTAATAATAATAAAAAATAAAAATAAAATGTTTTATGTTTTGTGATAATTTTTTCTGCTGTACCGAAAACTTACCGAAGCATGACCTAAAAAACCGAGGTATGTACCGAACCGAAATGTTTGTGAACCGTTACACCCCTAATTCCTACATCCATCAGTAGTAATGACTTTATGAACTTCTTTAATGATAAAATTATAACTCTTCGGGACAAAATAAACCACCACCTACCCTTAGCCAGCACTGAATCACCCTTAACACCGGACATATACTTAGAGTGCTTCTCTCCTATATACCAAAACCAACTAAATTAAATTATTGCATCCTCTAAAGCAGTGGTCACCAACCTTTTTAAGCCCAAGATCGCAGACCTCGGCCTAGGTGAAAGGCAAGATCTATCTATTGCAGAATTGAGTGAAAAAGACGGCCCAGACAGTGCTTCCAATTTGAGGCCTTTTATATAGGCTAATTGCATCTGAATTACTGTTACAGTGAAGGCTCCATAATCATCTCACGGCATATAGGCAGGGGTAAAGTGCAATTGGGGGGCGGACGTCACCTCCTCTAGGGGGGTCCTCACCTCCGGGAAGATTTTTTTTTAAATATTGAAGTTGAAAGCATCAATCTGGTGCACTTTGAGAGCAACATGAAGAGATCTATGGATTCATCTCTCAGCACCCATATGAAACAGAACTGTAAACAGATTTTCTTTTTCTTTATGGATATTTTACAAATCACTCCCCTTTTAAACTGTATTCTTGTTTTAGTGACATACTGTATAGTAGGCTATTTCATACCTGTTTTTCATTTACTCTCTTATTGTTTGTATAACTATAATGATCATATGAAGGTGTGCCGCGGCAATAATCTTTTGAATAATTTGTGACAAAACCGTTCTAAACACTCAGAGAGTCCTTTAGCTCACCTGAGCCCCTCAGTCTGAGGAGAGGACTCTCCTCCAGTTTTATGTGGAAACAGCTCCTTATGTCCGTTAGTTAGTTAGTGCAGCTAGCTAACCAGATGCTAACATCACGGTCCCCGCTAGCACCGGTCCCTCTCTCTCCCTCTCTCCGTCCCTCTCTCTATCACACTAAATGCGCTATTGCCACACACACACAGAGCCGAGCTTGAATGACATAAGCACACGTGTATTTCCATGCAACTCTCTGATTGGTGTGGTGTCTTGCCTCTGTTGCGTTCAGTGAACACGGGAAATTACAGTCCTGCCGTTGTCTCTTGTGTCATGATGAGGTTCACGTAAAGCACGGTTAATGTATTATATTATCGAGGTGTCTCAAATATACGTCAATCAAGTGGCACCTGCTAACGGGGTGGTGGATGATAGGTTTACATCTAAAAACGTATTTTTCAAACATTATTATTTTAATTTAATTTTTCTTTCTTTTGTTACTTTTTTTTTTAACGGTCCGCGATCTACCCGCACCACACTCGCGATCGACCGGTTGGCGACCACTGCTCTAAAGCATTTACCTGTATCTTAGACCCTGTTCCATCTAAGTTGTTCAAGGAAATTGCACCCCTAATTAATACACCTGTATTAAATATGATGAATATATCTTTACTGTCAGGCTATGTTCCACAGTCATTTAAAGTAGCTGTAATTAAACCTATAATTAAAAGAACAAAAAACTTGATCCTGATGTTATGGCCAATACAATTACAATACAATTACAGGCCAATATCAAACATTCCCTTCCTCTCAAAAATCCTCGAGAAAGCAGTGGCCTCAAAATTGTGTGTAATTTCAAAAAAAATTTGTTTATTTGAGAAATTCCAGTCAGGTTTTAGAAAACATCATAGCACAGAGACAGCACTGGTTAAAGTCACAAATGACCTGCATCTGATAATGGACTTGCCTCTATCCTGGTTCTGTTAGATCTGAGTGCTGCCTTTGACACTATTGACCATAACATACTACTCCAAAGATTAGAGTTTTTGATAGGTATAAGGGGAACTGCACTAAGCTGGTTCAGGTCTTATCTATCAAAACGGTCTCAGTTTGTATCTGTCAACGATGAATCCTCATTATAAACTACAGTCAGTCATGGAGTACCGCAAGGGTCTGAACTTGGACCCATCCTGTTCATCATATCTATCAATTAAACCAGATGTACAATTTCCATTAGTTAAACTGCAAGAATGCCTCACAAAGATAAAGATATGGATTACCAGCAACTTTCTATTATTAAACTCTGACAAAACAGAAGTCATTATACTAGGCCCCCAGTACCTTTGGAACGAACTGTCCAACAACATAATTTCTTCGAATTGTATTACCATGACTTCCAGCACCACGGTAAAAAATCTTGGTGTTATTTTTGACGAGGATTTGTCTTTTAAATCCCATATAAAGCACATTTCAAGGACTGCCTACTTCCATCCATGGAATATTGCAAAAATCAGGCACATCCTAAATGACAACAATACAGAAACACTAATCCATGCTTTTATCACCTCCAGGCTGGATCATTGCAATTCCCTTTTATCAGGCTGTCCAAACACATCATTAAAGAACCTTCAATTCATACAAAATTCTGCAGCATGGGTTTTAACAGGAACGAAAAAGATGGACCACATCACTCCGGTTTTAGCAGCATTGCACTGGCTACCAGTTAAGTCCAGGATTGATTTAAAAATACTTTTACTCACATACAAAGCGCTAAATGGTCAGGGACCATCCTACCTACAGGATCTTTTAATCTCCTATTGCCCCTCTAGGGCATTAAGATCCCAGAGTGCAGGTCTGTTGGTGGTTCCCAGAGTCCACAAAAAAAGGTCAGGTGCTAGAGCTTTCGGCTACCAATCCCCATCCCTCTGGAATCAACTTCCAGTGACGATTAGGGAGGCAGACAGTGTCCACACATTTGAGAGCAGGTTAAAGACTTTCCTTTTTAGTACAGCGTACAGTTAAGACTGGTTTTAAACCCCCTTTTATACATCCTCATGGACCCTTCGTTTTATTTTGTATTTATTGTACTCTTAACTGCATTTGTGTCATGTTCCTTTTTAAATTGGTATTTTCACATTGATCTTGTAAGATACATTTGTTGTTTTTACATTGTTTTACATTGCCAATTGTGTTTGTTGACTTGTGAAGCCCTCTGAGACCAATAGGATTTGTGATTTTGGGCTATATAAATAAACTTGAATTGAATACACACAAACGCCATTTGCCCATCCCTGATCTAGAATGAATGCGACGAAGCAATTCATATGCCGTTTTATTGTTTTTAACGTTGAAATGGCAAGTGCAACAGGTGAAGATGATGTTGTTGCGGAATTGTTGTGAGTACCCTTTTCAAGACGACAATTCAATGGAAAGAAGGACATTATAACGGAGGGGGGGGGGGGGTTCTGATTCGTCTGTACATTGCTGTTTTAGTCGGCGTTCTTCTAATTAGTGTCTACAGTGTGCCGATTGAGCGATGTGGGGCAAGCCCCTCTCTCTGCTCTTTAAAATGAACGTGTACTGTAAAAACTACACTGTGCATGCTCAGAGTATTTTTCTATTCAATGTGTGCGGCAAAAAAATAATCACCATAGGGGCACTGTGCTGCAATACCCACCAAACGTCATCTCATAATTCAGAGAGCTGATTGGCTGTAAGTACGTGTGCCGCGAAAAGTTATTTGTTTACGTGTTTAAAAAAATACTAGAAGCTTATATATACACATCCAAGTTGTTCTTGCCCCATCACTTTTGTACATATAAAAACGCCACTGATTACTGTTCATTGCTAATTAGGTTATAAAACATATCAACAAAGCATAGCAGTGTGTTTACCTGATGAAGCTGGCAATGTAGACGTTAACAAATGTTGCCATAAGGTACTGGCAGTCGAACCGGTCCATAATGCCACCGTGACCCGGGATCGTGTTGGCAAAATCCTGGAAGAACACACAACAGTACATGTGATCAGACTGCTGCTATGCGTATAATATAAATGGAGCAAAGACAACAGACATTAAAGGGATAGTTGGAGTGTTTTGAAGTAAACAAACGTGTCAGAAATCCCTACTTTGATCTTGAAGGCTCTCTTGAAGCCGCTGGCGAAGAATCCTCCGAAGGGTCCCATGATGGAGGCGAAGGAGGAGAGAGCGATGCTGTGGATCTGGAACGGATACAGACGCACCGTGGTCTGCGGAGACAAGGACCATGTGTCAGACTCAAACAGAGACCAGCAGTAAACTAGTTATTTGGCTAAAATAGGACGTGCATCCCCAGGCTTTTAGTATCAAAATCAAACCTGGCGGAGAAAAATATAATGAGGTTGAAACGTATGATAAAAACCTGGTGTTAAACTGGACTTCGGTTCTGTTAATATACTCTAGAAACAACATTTAGATATATTTTAACGTTACTTTATAAGTTACACAGGATAAAAACTAAATAACAAAGCTGACAATTCAAACTAGCTGAAACTACAGGCTAGGTCCTAACATAAATGTAATGAGCTTTGAGTTTGCAATGTGTAATGTTTGACCTGTTAAGAAAAAACCGTCTATATTTTTCTATAGCTTTACAGAGATGCTGCATTATATCGGTTTGGCATTGTCCACTTCCAAAGTGTTTGAAAGGTTGCGACACAAATACATTATTCTACAAATATTACGGATCCCTCTTGTTTTTTGGCATACTGGATTTGCAATATAGTGATTTTATTGTTTCATAGTTACATGAATGTTTATATGACTTGTGATGCCAGAAAAGGAAGGACAGATGAAGGTCAGGAGAGTCTTACCCATCCGGTGAAGGACTCCAGGACGGAGGGCAGGGTGTAGTCCTGCAGCTGGAAAAGCTCCGAGGGCTCGCAGTCCACCTGGAACCGGTTGGAGTCGTTGTTGAACTCCACCGGGCAGACGAAGTAACGCCAGCCGGACATCACGTAGGAGAGCTGGGGGAGAGCAAGCTTCAGTTACTGCATGTTGCCTTTGATTTTTTTATTATAAATACTGTTTCACTGTCAAATAATGACAGACATAACAGGAAGAAAAGGAAAAACACTTCTGCAACATCTACAGTGTTTAATAATTCAGAGCTAACATAACAAGGTTTATTTAGATGTTGCACATCTCAGTGAAACAGCCTAACAGGATGTTAGGATTTTAGGCTCATTTTTTCTGTCTACCGATTTTAATGAAGCTTGTTGAAAAGCTGTAGCATGTGCCAACAAGGATCTAATTAAAGTGTAATTTTCATTTTCATAGCGATATAGGGCATTTGTGCTGCATTATCTTACTAAACTATCTTAACACTAGAACTGCCAGGGGTCGCTGTATACCTAAAACCGCCAACGGGTAAAATGTACCCGCTATTAGAATGCATTGATTTTCAAGGTACAATGTTCTTTTACTTATCATACTAGAACACAGGGTTAACAGTGAGTTTTGATCGCACAGTGATGAAACTTAAACCAATATAATCTGTGGACTCTCAGCTTCCATATGATATCTAGTGTGCAGATAGCATGAAGTATAAAATATCGCTAAAAGTGTCTCTATATCTCTCTCTCTCTATCTATCGATCTCTCTCTATCTATATATATTTTTTTTATAGGGAACCGCAGTAAACAACAAGCGTTGCTATAACAACACGTCATGTTTATGTTTTGCGCGAGATCAATAGCGCGAAAATCCCTGCATTTCCTATAAGGTAAATATTACCCGCTGGCGCTAATGGGTATAAATGGCAATTCTTTGGGCAATTTTTTCAATCTGACTTCATATTTACAATTTGACAACCCAACAGAGGGTGCTACATAACACACTTTCAGGAAAAGTCACGGACTGGGAGACTTGAATATTTTATTGAAGAAAAGTTACATACAATCAAGAAACAGCTGCGGGTAAAATGTACCCGTTGGCGGTTCTAGTGTTAAAATAGAAAAACACTTCCCAAAATGAAAAAAATCAGGATTCTCTATAACTCTTACCATGATGCCGAACACTATGGTGGAGAACAATCCACCGATGAATCCCTCCCATGTCTTCTTAGGGGAAAGCTGCAGAGGACAGTGAATGTGTCGATAGTAGGTTAATACATCACCATGTACCAAACAACACTTTTAAAGTGTCCATGAAATGTGTCAATAAAACACTGACTGCCGATAAGTAAACAAGATCAAGGAGAAGGAGCTAATATTACGGAGAAATACCTAAAAGGATGTCATAAAAAGTTCATATTCTCTGGAGTGGAGTAACATAACAAGAGTCAATTTCCAGACTTCAGACAAAAACTAAGTGATACTTACAAAATTGGGTTTTCATTTACTAGAAACACGTGAGTTTTATTGATGAAACACAGGCTGGACATCTGTTGCTTGCATTAATAGTTCTGAAAATAGGGAAAACAATAATATGCAACCAACCTTGATGAGAGGGGTGCGCCCGAAGAAGAAACCAAACATGTAGGCCATAATGTCGTTACAGATCACACAGGAAATTGGCACAATGAACCTGTGAGAAGAGAAGAGTCAACATGAGACTCATAAATAAGAAACTTAGAGAAAATGTATGAATGTATTTGGATTGTTCTAGCAAGCCCATAAACACGGTAAACATAGTAGGTGCAGTTTTTTTTTATTGAAATGAGGCCCAGTGTGAGCATAATATGAAAATGTGAAAAATGTTCAAGTTTATTGAAATGGTAAAACACAGTGGAATGTATTCTTTTTAAAGACAGAAACTTAAGAAACTATTAAGGTGAAGCTTAATCTATGCAAAGACGATAAAGGACTGTTTTTTTACCAGATCATCCCCTCAAACAGGTTGTGAATGATGAAGTGAGACTGAGTCACCACGATCAGCAGAGTCACATGAGTCCAACCAAACTGTGGAGAGAAAACATCATTAGGAAAATATGTTTACAATCAACACAATTATATTCATGACTAAGGGTCCTTGTTCCAAATATGTATTGATAGATTTGATGGTGGCACAACACCTGAGGGATTACAGTCAGTTGTGACTACACTGAGATGGGATTTAGCTGAAAAGGATATTAGCTTGATTAAATTCAAAATGTGTTTGAAGGCAGCGTATCCTATTTAACATTAAGAGCTGCGTTTTTGTAAACCTCATGGCTCCGTATTTAATATATATTAATTCATACATTCCACTGAAACAAAAGTAAGGTTTGTCTATTATCAGCAGTGTTTTAGGGCAAAATTAAATTAAATTAAAGAGAAGGGGAGCAGGGTAATGAGAGTAAGGAAAATAAGCAAGATGAAATTGTTTTTAAAAAGGTGGGTATTCTCTGAGATTTGTAAGAAAAAAAATCAAGCATTAAAAAAAAAGAAAAAAAAAAAATTCCTACATTGAAAAAATTTTTTTATTGATTGCTTCACTTGCAAGGTTGGATGAACCTCTATCAAACACACACAAAATGTATCTTTCTTGTTAATTTACAACTTTATTCTCAGTTATTTCTCAGACTAATACACCCTTCCACTGGCTGCATAATTTACATTTCTTTTTTACAAACACTGTAATATCCTTCTCTATGTGATCATAGAGCCTGGATTAGGACCAAAGATCACAGGATTGATGTGTCTTGTTGATCTAATCCATATCACAGATGTTGTCTTAGATGATTGCTTTCCCTTTGATTTAACAGGCACTGATTTTTCTGCTTGACACATATTTAATGACTGTATGCCAGACAATTTATTAGAGCAATCTCCAGCCCTCTTCTACACACACTTGAGGGCCCGTATTTCATCTTGCCTCATCAATAACCCAGGAGCCTCCAGGTTGCCACTCACCATGTAGAACTGCAGGCGGTAGTGCTTCTTCACCAAGCTCAGCACAAACATGCAGAAACCTGCAACAAGACATGCTGCGTTAAAAATGTTGATATAACCAGGTCTGTGAAAGAGAGGGGGGTTAATTAAGTCAGAATTATGTTCATCTCTCTTCCAACTCATCTAAATTTAGCTTGACCTATTTCAGACAAAGCTCTGAGTAAATGTGCAGAGAGGAGGTTTGTACAAGACTGAGCTTCGTAGAGGATGTTGCATAGAAGAGACGAAAAAGTGCTTTTACTGGGAAGAAGAAGTTAAAGCAGACATAGTTTACACCCGAGGAAGGAGGACGCTTCAAGGTTTAAAAAAAATCTACATATGATTAATGTATGCATTTTCTGGCACTTCAAGGTCTGACAAAATGATCATCAAAGCTGCCTGAAAGCGTGTGAAAGAGCCGGCCCATTCAGTGTGAACATAGAAGGCAAAAGGAAGCGACAATCAAGGTGCTTCCTTCCTCCTCACTTCCTGTTCAGCTGCAGCAGAACTGAATTACCAACTGACAACCTGCAGACAGGAAGTGGGACTTCTTCAGTTTGCACAGAGCCTAAAATAACCAACTTTTAGGGTTATTATGTTCATAAAGGATATTCTAAATGTTGGCATTCAACTCTGGATTAACAGAATTAATTCAGTTTTTCAAGTTGACAAAACTAAGACGTCCGGATACAATATTGAAAATGTAATTAGCAAATGACAGTTTAAACAGTAGCTTGATCATATACACTCTATATCAGGGGTACCCAACCAGTCGATCGCGATCGACCAGGGGAGATTCCCAGTCGATCGCGAGATGTGTCTAAAAATAGAACAACAATATTCTGTTTTATCCATAGACTGTATATATTTTTTATCTTTAATGTCCTATAACATAATCTTCCTGCGCAAGAATAATGCACTTGAACGCATCAAAGCTTTGTGATTGGCCGGTGTGACCCCATGTGTCGGGGTGGCTGGTGGTCAGTGTGCACTAGTTCGCTGACGTTGTCCGTGTCAACAACAGGAGTGACAGTCTGCAAACACACAAGACCGCAATTATGGCAGAAGCAAAAAAGCCCAAAATATATAATTTTCACTTCGAGTGGTTGGATGATTATTTTTCTATTCTATTCTAAATCTATTCCAATTTAAAGTCCATCTGTCTCATCTGCAATGCGAGCGTGGCTTTACCGAAGAAGGGTAATTTAGGAGCGACATTTCAAAATAGTGCACAAACGCTACCAGACGGAATTCCCTCCTCATTCTGCCCTACGCTCCCAAAAGGGGAGGGGCCTGAAAGGACAGCTAAATGCACAGCATTGTGTATTTACCTGGTAGTAGGCTGTCAGTAATGGCAATGCCTCTCTATTTGGACTGGTAGATCTCCGCAGACTGGCCATTTTAAAAGTAGCTCTCGGTTCAAAAAAGGTTGGGCACCACTGCTCTATATCCTTTACCATGTGAAAAAGCACTTCTTATCTGCACACATTAAGTTAAGTGATTTCATTTGATAACATTTTAAACTCTGACGCCAAGGACCTTGGCACTGTGGCATATTTAGACAAGGCCTTAGTGCAACTATCCAGTAGAAAGTGATCATGTGTGTGGCTGGAGTTTGGTGAAAGTGATAAAAGTGTGAGTGGTACACCACATGTCACTTCCTCTCTGCTTAGCCGGCACAGTTGTACGATGCAAGGACACTTTACTTTGAAAATAAAAAGAACAAGCTATTCCAGAAAAAAGGCACAAAGAGTAAGATTTCTTCAACAAAAAAAAAAGTTTCAACTCATACACTAATAATCTCTCCTAATCATCACTTGTTAACTACTATGAGGTTAACACTCTGCCTCTGTTTTCTATTGTTCTGCCTTTACTCTCATTTAGCTTTTACCTCAATAAAAATGCCTTCTCAAAACTGTAATGAAAGTCAAATGATTGTAGCTTGTTGCCTATATGTTGGAACTGCACACTCGTTTATTCATTCTGATAACAATTGATTTACATTTTAAGAGACTTGGTTCTCTTTAGATGCTCAGATGACTTTTCAAATCGACTTTCACATATTCAAACAGCTCTATTGATGGGCATTGCTTTTAAAAAAAAAAAAAACGAATTCTCAGAGAATAAAATGCATGAACCCGTTTGCAAAAACATAATAATTGCAAACTGATCATTTCAATTGTCAACATTAAGGGGAAGCAGTTTGGAGACCCTTGCATTTCTTTTAAAAAATAAAGGGTGAATCTGAGGTTGGCTTATCACACACTGGCTCCATAACCCCTGTGCCAAGTTAGACAAATCCAAGTCTTTGGACCTTTAAGTTGATCCCTCTAACATGCCGACATGTGGAAAGATGTTATAACTATAGCTATATTTCCCCCAGGCTTGTCAGAGTTTGTACCTGTGAGGTAGAGGGCAAAGGAGATAAATCGATGGTATTTGCTGAGGATGCGAAGCGGCTCCTCTCTTTGCACCAGAGTGAAGAAGCAGTCCGTCACGGTTTCACCATAAAAGAAGTAGTTGACACACAGCAGGAAGTACCTGTGGGGTGGAAGACATGTTCATGTTTCAAGGCTTCACACCAGCAGCTTATCAGACATTCAGTATGCCTGCAGAAAAACCAGTGAGGCCATTGATGAACTCACCGACTCATCTCACTGCATTTGACGAATGTTTTGTCAAAGAAGAGAGTTTAGATTTTTCTGCTGAAGGCATAGGGAATGTCAGGATTATCTATCAAACTAATGTACACCACTAAAGCTAAGAAATAAAGATGCACCGATGGAAATGTCATATAAAAGTCACATTTTTCTTGGTGAAAATTAAATGTAATGTTCATAGATTATTAATATAAGAGAAACATCTGATACAAATATTACTCTGTACTGTTTCTGCAGGCCTTTTATTACATTACATATTATATATCTGACGCTTTCATCCAAAGTGACCTTCATATAATTTAACACTGAAGACTTGCCTACAGGAGCAATTTAGGGTGAAGTGTCTTTCCCAAGCACTCTTCGCATGTTGTCAGGAGGTGGGATTGAACTGCTGACCCCCTGTTTCACCTATTAAAGACTCTCCCCTATTTATTATTTATTTATGTGTCAGTTTAACTACTTAATTATACAAAAATATGTATAAGTCAGTATCTATTTACACAAAGGTGTGTGTATTATATGTTGATTACTTTGAGCAGCATGGGAATGATTTGCAATATATTATTGAAGTGTCTCATTAAGTATTTTCCTCCAAGGTCCTGCCGGTGTTACGAATCAAAAGCTTTAGGTCTTCGTTGCTCGCACTGAAAAAATGCTATACCGACGACATGGCGTGTGTGTTTGCCTGGATATGATGTAAAATAATCATGTTGTATTTAAATGATCGGCCACTTCGATCGGTGCATCTCCACTAAAATCACAGCTCTGATAATTCACAATCTTTGCCATTTTTGCTGATTGGCTTAATAATCTAGAATCTAAACCAATCAGATCAGGTCAGTAAACAAACCTCAGGAAGTCTGCAACAAAAGAGACAAAAAAGCAAGACAACACAATAAGATGGAAGCACATATGCAATGTTTATGACACACAAATGTGATGGGTGTGTGTGTGTATGTGTATGTGTATGTGTATGTGTATATGTGTGTATGTGTGTGTGTGTGTGTGTGTGTGTGTGTGTGTGTGTGTGTGTGTGTGTGTGTGTGTGTGTGTGTGTGTGTGTGTGTGTGTGTGTGTCTCACCAGCTCAACGTCCTGAACCAGGGCAGGTGGTAGGAGTGGTACACACTGTAGCCAATGGTGATGATTTCCTGGAAGCACTTTATCTGAACAAAGAGGACCTACACACAGAGAAACAGTGGGGCATCAGAAGTGTGTGTGTGTGTGTGTGTGTGTGTGTGTGTGTGTGTGTGTGTGTGTGTGTGTGTGTGTGTGTGTGTGTGTGTGTGTGTGTGTGTGTGTGTGTGTGTGTGTGTGTGTGTGTGTGTGTGTGTGTGTGTGTGTGTGTGTGTGTGTGTGTGTGTGTGTGTGTGTGTGTGTGTGTGTGTGTGTGTGTGCACATGCATGTGTGTGCGTGTGCGTGTGCGTGTGTAATATGTCCTGGTACCATAGTGACATAAAATGGCTGACAGGCCTATCTTCAGGGAATTCCCATATGCAGAGATCTTGCGTGCTATTACAAGATGTCACTTAATTTCATGAGATAACAATTTACATTTATGTGTTGGAAGTCAACTGAACGTGCAGCAGAGAGAACATATTGAATGACATCTAAAGCACTGTACAGCTCATGGAGAAAATGTGCCTGTACCTTTAATATAATTATGTAAATAAACTAGACCATAGCTCATACTTTACATAACCAACCATGACTTTTTTTCAAGTCTTACACCTCTTTTTCAGCACTGGTTGGAAGACACTTTTCTAACATATTCTCTGTAAGGTAACTCTGGAGGAGTCAGAGGGTTTTGCACGGCACCATCAGTTTTGTACTCACAATCATCATAAGCACTATGGGGCCTAGGTAGATGATGAGGAAGAAGAAGGAGATCATGGCTAGTGTGAGGATGCCTCGGACCCACCAGTTCTTCCATCTTAAAAGGAAACACACACATTTTCTTTTTTATTATGCACATGCATCCCATAGTTCTTTTTAAGTGAACATCACTGGTTAGTAAACAATACATTTAGCAGGAGTAGACTTTACAAAAGGAAGTGGATTAAAAATGCTTTATAGGATACCTCGATCACAGTTTAAGAGTTCGAAATTGGTCTTTGAGATAATGCATAATAATAATAATTAGAGATGTCCCGATCCGATCACGTGATTTTCAAAAGATCGGAATCGGGAGATAAAAATCGGAAATCGGGATTTTTTTTATTCAATGTCACAAAACAAAAATGCCCATGTTCAAGTCTTAAAGTCATCCTGAGGCCTTAGTTTTGGTTTCAAATTACACAACATCATGTATGTGTTGCTTCTTTGGGGCTTGTTCTCATAGACCTGGTTGCTTATTTCTCTCAAATCTGGCAACAGAGTGGGCGCAGTGTCTAATTGTAGCAGTAAGCTAATGAGTACTGATAAGCTTTATTTTGTTTTGATCCAATGCTGCTTTGAAAAAAGAAGCTATATCCATTTTGAATATCCAATTTAAATAAAAAAATAACCTTAAGGGACAACTTGAATGCTTTTTTTTTTCTCTTAATGCATTGCATAAAGATCGGATCGGGAAAAATCGGTATCTGCAAATTGTAAAAATCAAATGATCGGAATCGGATCGGGAGCAAAAAAAGTGATCGGGACATCCCTAATAATAATAATATAAATCATTGCTTATCTGGTGGTCGTGAATAGATTACTAAAAAAGGGCCACATGGCACAGGGGCCCCAATTGTCAATGCCCCCCCAATAAAAGAGACACTACCAACAAGAAAAAGAAATTAGCAAAAAAAGCACAAAAAGGCTGCAAATAAACAATATCGGCTACAAAGAGATGAAAAACTGCTACAGCGACACACCAAAGAACTACAAAGGGACAGATACAGCTGCAAAATGACACACAGAGACAACAAAAAGACAAAGAAAACTACCAGGAGACGCAGAACAAATGCAAAGAGACACAAAATGACCACCAAACACACAAAACTACTCATATTTCTAATAAATATAAATACACAAAAACTATACAATACATGAACTGTGTCTTATTCCTATGTGGGAGAGGTAGTGTGGCTTATGTTAATGATTTATATTAAAGTGTTGCGACACAGAGTAACGGTGTCTCATACAGGGACATCCTTAGTTTTATATTAACCCTCCTGTTTTCTTCGGGTCAAATCTGACCAATTTACTACTTTCATCAATCATAACTTTTTTGTTTTAGATTCGATTGCATTAAGGCTTCATGATATCCTTCACAGTAGACATTTGAACATATACAATGGTTGATCACCACTTTTATTGAATTTTGGATGATTTAGTCAACTTTGTAACACCCATGGTGTTCCCGGTCAAAAATGACCACCATAAAGAAAAGGAATTAGTAACCATCCGAAAATTGTTAATATTGTCTGATAGCTGAGTTTCTTACCGTTAAGTGGTTATGACGCATTAATAGGTTTTTAAATGTTAAGAAGCCCTCAGACGCTGTTTCATGCAGATGTTGCGATTTTTCCCCTGCCCGAGGGGGAATGGGGCTTAACAGGTTAAATGAAATTTGGTGACAATTAATGGTTTTTGTGTTAATGTAATAGCAGCTAAAACAGGACCGGTCAAATTTGACCGCGAACACCAAAGTAAGGGGGGAGAAACGAAGACAATAGGAGGGTTAATAATGTTTCTACCAGGAATAGAGGGTCAAGTTCAGTGAGTCACATCCACTGTGTGAGGAAGGAATCCTGTGTGTGAATCATGACACCACTGCTGTTAGATTCAGGAAAAACATGGGCCTGTAGCTCTACACAAAGCAATGTAGTGACTCACTGTATGACCCGTAACCAAGAGTAGCTCTTTAGATAAAAGGCGTTAAGTCAAATAGCTATTTTTATATTCTATGCTGGACAATTTGACATCACTGAGCATGCTGAACACCTTGCTTCAAGATCATATTTTATTTCAATTACAAACAAAACCCAGCAATATGTTTTCCCATTTAAAAAGGTCCCCTATTATGCAAAATCCCCTTTTTCAAGTATTTTCTACATCAACACTGTGGAAAGAGATTCTGAAAGTTTCAGGAACAAAGAACAAAGATTCTCTCTCTCTTTTTGTCCTGATCCATTTATATAAAAACCTGTCTGAAAATGAGCTGATCAGATTTTGGCCACTTTGTGATGTCATAACGATGTTTTGGCTTGTGTAACCCCCCCCCCCCACCTTATCACCTGAATCTCCTCCTAGAGCACCTTTGTGTTCTTTTTAACCAAATCTCTCTCAGAGGGAAGTGGGGAGGGGCTCCTTATTTTCATCTAAAGTAACAGACAGAGAATCAGCACTTTTGAAACAGGGCTGAAACAGAGGGGATTATGGGATGCTGCAATGCTTGGTGTTTCAGCCAATAAGAGACATGTTCTGTATATATCTGAGACCTATAATATATTGATGAAAAACAGTATAATAGGGGACCTTTAACATTCAGTGATAGTACCTTGAGGAGAGTCCAGAAAGGGCCTTGTTTAAAACCTCTGGGGTGTCATCAGCAGGGGCCGGCACCTCGGAGAGTCCTGAGTCCCCCTTCGAGTCTCCATCTGACGCTCCATCTTTCTCCAACCTCAGCTCGCTGTCTGAACCCTGGCAAAGTGAAAGAAATATGACATTTAATAAAGATATGAGGCTGCAGAAAGTAATTGAAAACATACACTGTTCATTTTATATTTAATTGAACATCCCATTCCATGCACACTTGAATTAAAAAGGTAATCTTGTCAAATGTATTTTTTTGAGAGAAACCCTTTTATGGTCCTTCTTGTCAAAGCTTATTTAGTCCAGTCATTTAACACCCTATGCATACCACTCTATCCACAATGCATATATATTCTATGCTCTAATAAATAATATGTACTCTAAAAAATTGTAATATGTTATTGAACAGCTTATTGATAATATCAGTTAGGACATACAGTACCATTTTTACAGCAGCAGTTCTGCCAGTAGGAGTGTGTGGGCGACACACACACACACATACACAAACACATACACACACATAAACACACACTGTGCCAAATCATCTCCATCCATATTGTTAAAAACAATCTGTTTTAAAACCCTCTGATTTCTGCCTCTCTATGGAAACAGCTATCATAGGATGGATGTAATCAGACAGATTTCTTGAGGTCATTTTGTCCTTCCCACTTTTCTCTCCCCCACAGACCTCTCTGCTGCTGGTGACCAAATTAGGCTCCGAGTTCTCACTTCACAGCAGATGGTCTGCGTGCTGTTTGAGTCTCACAGTTTAACATCTAAACACCTCGACATTACTGCTGCTGGATATTTTCTGTATGAATGACAGACCTTTGTAGTATGTCTTACAGCAAAAGCAACAACGGTACATTTCTTGGAAACATGTTCCTTTCTAAAATAGGATTAAAAAAATACATCACAACAAGCAATGCCAACATAACAACGATTTCCATTAATTTTTTATCTGGCTTATAGTTTCTACATTCATGAAATAATAATTTGCTCTCTAATATGTCCAAAAACTGTGAACATTGTGAATCTCAGTTTAAAAAGTCCAAAGTGATGTCTTTAAATGTCTTGTTATGTCAGGCAACTCATACAAATATTCCCTTTATTATGATATGACACAGAGAAAAGCGGGAAACCTCCATATTTCAGAGGCTTAAAGTCAAAATTAATTGTTTATATCATTGATTGGCGATCATTTTTTTGTCAAACTACTTGTATAGTCCTTATCACTACATATATTGCTCAAAATCAACATATTAATAAAAAAGGAAAAGAATGTTACAAGAAGTATGTTGTAAAGTGACTGAGGACCGCATTAATTCATTTCATTATAAAGATGTTTTTGTAGCAATGACATCCTGCCATGCAGATTCAGTTTACTCTCTTGTGTATATTACTGTCACTTTAACAGCTGCAACAGTCAGTGTGTGTCCACCATTGTTAGAGTGTCACTGAGAAAAACACTCATTCTTTAGGCTGCCAATTCCCTCTGGATCCACCCAGCCAAAAAAAAACTAAAACTGTAAATGTTCATAGATTTGGAAGATTGAATCTCCTTATATGAAACACACGAAGTCCAGAAGCAGACAAAGCAAAACACACACACATAGAGACTCATTTTCCGCCTGCTGGTTGCTATGGAAACAATGTCCGTCACTCAGGATGCTTGAGTTAAAAATAACCTTTTTTCACACAAACACTCCTCCCCTTCCATGCTTCCTGGTCATCAGCGTCAACACAATGAGTGTCTCCAATTCATTAGAAAGAGCTAAATCTGCAGGCTGTGAAAGGATCAGGAGCACAGGTCATTTTTAATCTGGTTTAGGCTTTATTTTATGTACAGATGTCTTTCGGAAAATAAAGCATACCGCAAAAGACGAGGTTGGTGATTCATCTTCTCAGCTATGGGTTTACAGGCACAAAGATAAGATAAGATAAGATAAGATTGTATTCATCCCGAAGGTAATTGTTGTGCCAGAGTAACAAAATACAATAAACACAATAAACACAGCAGCAAAACTTTACACTAAAAGTGCAGCAAAAAGAGCAATTAAACATCCACAGACAACATGAAACGTAGAAACATAGAAAGTCACACAATCAATGCAATTATTATTAGCAGTATTTAGTAGTTAGTAGTGCAAAAATTAAAACGTAGTGGCAGTTACATAATTGCACGTTATCATAGCATTATTAATAATACTAATAATAATAATATATTATAATATTGCACGTATATATTATATAGCAGCGAGTGTATTGCAATGATGTTAATTATATTTATATGTATATTGCACATAGTGTCGGTGTGGAAGTTCTCAGTGCCCTTTACTTAGGGGTGAAGAGTTAAAGAGTTTGATCGCCACTGGGAGGAAAGACCTCCTGTGGCGCTGTGTGGTGGTTATCGTGATCTCAGTCTGTGGCTGAAAGTGCTCCGGTAGGAAACCAGTGTGGCATGCAGGGGGTGATAAATGACAGATATTTCAGAGCAACTGTTTTGAATAGCTGACGACCACACGTGTTCAGATAGTCATTTTAAAAAGTAGACTTCAGGACATGGCCTGACTTGCACACAATAAATGTCTATAATGAGAAATGTACACGACTAGATGATGCACCACAAAGATATCCAAAAATGGTGAACATCTCTAACGTTCAAAGGTTTATCATAGTGTAACTTATTCATAAAAGGTGTCACCTGCATTTCAGTCTTCCCATATTTATGCAAACCATAATACAAGTTACCAAAACTAATGCCATCCTTATTTCATAAACTGATCCAGATAAAAAGGTCAAAGCAGGGCCAGAATAGATTAAACCCTTTTTTACATAATTTTAGAAAAGGGGATCGAGTAGACAATTCACTATTTACCTGCATTTCCATATTCAAATAGGTCTCGTGTACACAATCCCTGCTCTAGCATTTACTCTGTGAAGGGGCAAGTTAGATTGGAGCCACACGAGAACGGTCACGCAAATAATAATAATTGTATATGTGCAATGATATGAATAACCCACATTTAATCTTTCGACTATAATATTTTCTCTTTTTTGTCACTGTTTAATTACTTAATTATTATGTCTTTACTGTTAAACAAGGTATTGTTTTTCTTTCGTCTTGTAGATGCATTGTCCCCTGTTGGTGCTGTAACGCTGCAAATGTCTCTTCTGTGGAACACATATTAGACTTTCCTTATCCTTAATAGTAATGATGTTATCTAGATATCACTATACCTAATTGTGAATGGAATGACCTGATTAGGAGCACAAAGGCAGCGTCTTTAACTACTCACTGCTGGGCTGCTTTAAAAACACAATACGATCAGAAGACAATCAACCAAAGCATGAAGGTTAAAGCACTTTGAGGGCTGAGTGGCCCATAGTTTATAACCATTCCTTAAATCTGCCCCATGAGGTTTTGTGGTCTGGATGTAGCTAATGGCCCACTTACATCTGCTTTTAACTGCTCTGCAATTATCTGTAATCATGTCCTTTTGTTCTGGATTATGGATCCTAACGCCCATCACATCACCACCATGACTCTTTGATGGCATTTACTGGAACATAATGTTCTCCAAAACACAATAATGTATTTAGTTTCCCTTCAGTACAACTGGAGCGTTTTAATATCCTGTTACAGGCAGCAGAATGCCTGAAGCAGTTGTTGTTATTGATTTAGCAGCTAAGCTAATGCTACACTAGCATAAAGAAGTATGTGAGCCTTGTTTGTTTAGAGGCAGCTGAGTAAACGGATGACTTTGTTGGAGAAATACATGTAATTAAGATCAGATTACAGTCTTCAACATATTTTAGCTTGAGGCCATTTCAACCCTTGTGTGATGCAACACCCTGTATGGGGCTCACTCCAAAACATCCATCAAATTGTTCATATTTAGCTCTTCATGAAACAAAAGCACTGATTCAAACTCAATTTAACATCGTTTCATATACAAGAAAAGCAATTCTACACATCAGCATGTATATGATAAAGAAAGCAGACTTAAAATTGATGTAATTTATATTTGTGCTTTTATTTTGCCTGTTGTTTTCACCAAGACCCAGACCAGGAAGAAGCGTCTACCAATCAGGTTTAAAATGAGAGTAGTTTGGCGGATGATTTTGTACACCACATTTCATTGGATTTGCATCCCCCTTTAAAATCAATCTACTACTAAATCGACTGTATCCAATAACAAAATGACAAATTAAATCAATATTTACCTAACTTCCACTCTAGCTACAGGTCACACACCACAGCCATTCCTAGCATTCGGTGACATTAACCATATATTTAGCAATTAAAAGGGCTATTGTTATTTGCAAAAGCTTGGCTTTACATGTTTAATAGGCTACCCCACTAATATAAAAAAAACAATTTTATATACCCAGGATATTCAAAAGTCTAAATAATCACTCTGATTTTAGTAGGCAAAGCTGCCAAAAGCATGTTTGCTCAACTTCCATAACATATACACACAAAGAAATACTAACATATTCTACATGTTTGTCCCTGTTGTATAATCAAATTATGAATAATAATGCATTACAGTGCCGAGCATCAGAGCTATGTGGCTAACTAGCATTAGCTTCCCGTTACCTTGTCCTCTGACGGCTGTGTTTGTATCGGTGCTTCGGCTCCACGGTGCCTGAGCTCGGTCATATTTAGAGGTTTTGTAGCCCCAACGACTCCAGAGAAGCTCCTGTGTCTCAGAGACACTTTTTATTCGGACTGACAGATCTCCTGCTGAGCGTGTTAGCTGGTATCTGCACAGCGACACTTTCCACTCGATGAACCAAGTCTATGTCAAGTCAGAATGAATGAAAAAGCTTGGGAAAGAAGAGCACTTCCGCTTTTCAAAATAAAACTAAAATGGTTACATTTAAAGGTCCCCTATTATACTGTTTTTCATCAATATATTACAGGTCTCAGATACAAAACACATCTCTGAAGTGTTTGGCTCCAAACAGTGGCGGTTCTAGACCAATTTGACCGGGGGGGCCACTGGGGGGCCAGTTATTTTCTGAGGGGGGCACAATAAATGCAGGACGAAAAAGAGAACTAGACAGTATGCAGTAATTGCGCATAAGAAAACAATGCAATACAGTTATTTGTATTTGTTTCAGTACACTTATTTATTTCAGATATATCTTATAGTTATTACTGTTAGCTTCAGCTTAAGTTATAGTACCATTTTTGCACTAACACCATATCATATTTATATAAAAATAAAGGCAAGAACAGTTACATCTCTACTTTACATTTACAATTACACGGATACAATAGTTTAACTCACCTTCAATTATCGTGGTAGTCTCTCGAAACGTAGGTTTCAATCAGTCTTTCTTGGATGCAACAGCCTCTGATGATCCGAGATGAAAAGTGTTTGTTTTTTGCGTTTCAGCCGGACAGTGAAAGTGAGTGCACCGCTCTAATGGGTCCTGAGTGCACTGCTCTAATGGGTCCGACTAGAATGACGAATAACGTTAGTTCCGCCTATTCCGTCATTCAATAAATCGTGTAATAAGTCATACATTTTTCTTTTTTTTCACTTTTCATTTTTAGGGGGGTCACAGGGTGGTCAGAGGTCATTGTTAGGGGGCACTGGCCCCCCCTGCCCCCCCCTAGAACCGCCCCTGGCTCCAAACACCAAACAGATCATTGCAGCATCCCATAATCCCCTCTGTTTCAGCCCTGTTTCCAAAGTGCTGATTCTCTGTCTGTTACTTTAGATGAAAATAAGGAGCCCCTCCTCACGCCCCTCTGATACCTCATTCACACCAACGCAACTCCGTTTCAAGCTCCGTGCTAGAGCTTTTCAGGTTCAGAACCGGTTCTTCGGTTTAGCTCCGGCTCTCTTCACACCGCCCAGAGTCCGACTGGTGCTGCGTCATTGCGTCATCGTTTGCGTCATGACATAACCGTTTGCGTGCCTGCTTCATAAAGCCAAACCGCGCGGATTGTGCTCCAGCTTCCTCTGTAACTCTTCGGAAGACCAGATTCCCACTAGGTAGCTGGTCTCTTCAGTGGACCACTGCTGCTTGTTAAGTTTCTCCATCGTTGTGTACAAACTGGATAAAACGGCGGCTTTTTGTTGTTGTTCAGGAGTTGATCCCGCCCCTGCCCCTGCCTCTGCCCCTGCCTCGACGTAAGCGTGACGTATGCGGTGCTTTTGCTCTGGCCGGACAATTTTTTGGTGCTTGAAATGAACCGGATTCCGGAGCTAAGAGGCTGCTCCGCTGCGGTGTGAACAAGAAAACCCGGTGCTTTTCAAGTTCCAGCTCCAAACCGGCCCTGAAACACCGTTGGTGTGAATGAGGTATAGATATTTGGTTAAAAAGAACACAATGGTGCCCTAGGAGGAGATTCAGTTGATAAGGTGGGGGTGGGGTTACCTTGGTTGGTTATTGGCTAATGGTTACACAAGACTAAAAATAGTTATGACATCATAAAGTGGCCCAAATCTGATCAGCTCATTTTCAGACAGGTTTTTATATAAATGGATCAGGACAAAAAGTGAGAGAATATTTTTTCCTGAAACTTTCAGAATCTACAGAGGGGACACATTGATGTGTAAAAGACATGGAAAAGTGGATTTTGCATAATAGGGGTCCTTTAACACTGCTTGCATCCATAGACTGTATAAATAAAGCTTACATCACATAGGTAGAACAGTTTTCGTCAGAGGTGGGAGAAGTACTCAGATCTTTTACTTGAGTTAAAGTAGAAGTGTAGAAATACTCTGTTACAAGTAAAATTCCTGCATTCAAAATGTTACTTAAGTAAGAGTACAGAAGTATCCAAATATAATTAAAGTACTAAAAGTAAAAGTACTCCTTATGTAGATTAGTCCATTTCAGAATGATATATATTATATGTTTTCATTATAATTATGTGTGCATTTTAAGTGTTATCAAAGCTGGTAAAGGTGCAGCTAGTTTTAATGATTTTGTATACTGCAGCGTAGCTTGTGAATTGTACTCCAGGTGTAACTAAAGATAATCAATAATCGTATGGAATAGAAGTACAAAGTAGTATTACATGGAAATACTCAAGTCTCAAAATTGTACTAGAGTAAATGCACTTAGTTACATTACAACTCTGGTTTTATTTACCTATAGCTCAGTCATTTATTTCATATTATGTTTTATTGAATTTATATTTAGTGAGACGAAACATAACAGGTGAGACTAGAAAAGACAGAGTTAATATATTGGGTGACATGTCGGGATTAACATGATGGGGAGAAAATAAACCAACAAACTAAAAAAGGAGGAATAGTGGAGTGTTAAGAGGAAATAAACTAAAAGAGAAGAATAAATAAGTAAATTAAAATAGGGTACGAAGGTTTTTCCTGTCCTGTCGTTCCGTATTAAGTGATTTGTTCTGCAAAAGCTTCTAATACTTATCTGATCCTGTGTGCAAGTATATAACTCTGGCTGTATGAGAGATCAACTTTTAATGAAATCATATATTCACCTAATTGATTTGAATCAGACAAAGAGGAAAATATGTAAAATATGTAGTCTGGAAAAGGAAGGAGAACATAATTCTTAGGATGTTTCTTAAAATGTGAACTGAGTGTTTATTTTTTGCATGATGTCTAACCCAAATAACATGGATGTACTCGTACCTTTGCAAGTTTGCCGAGTAGCAAGTGTGTGCTTTTATTTTTAAGGCACAGTTGTGTAATGGTTTGTTATAACTTGGCTAACTTGACAATGTTGTTACAGTAGAGTCTTCTGATGTCATTGGAGGTGTGTGAGCTATATTCAAGACAAATCATTACCTATAACCATGAAGCCTATATTTGTTTATTACAATACATATATATCCCTGGTGATTTTAGGACAGCAGAGCCAAATTAGACATTTTGAACTTGACTTTTGCTCTCATACACTATGTTTCACTACTAATGTTTATATCACTATAACAATGACCATTTTACTTACTTACTACTTTAAAACTTGTACTTTCTAGATACATCATTACTGTCATCGATGCTGTAATTTGTCTTTTATCTCGTTGTTTTTTATTTTATTTTAAGATGTTTTCTTTTTGGTTTGGTCAAGTTTTGTCTCCTTTTATAATGATATTTATTAATTTAGCTTAATTCACTTAAAATGAAAGAGGAAAAAGTCAAATGTTGTAAAAATAACTAAAGATTTTCTGAAGACTAGTCGGTAGTAGTAGTGTTGGATAACTGAGGCTCTCATGCTTGTAAAGCTATCTGTAATATACACCTTTAACACCAAGTGGCAGCAAAGGCTCACGATAACTGTGTGTGTGTGTGTGTGTGTGTGTGTGTGTGTGTGTGTGTGTGTGTGTGTGTGTGTGTGTGTGTGTGTGTGTGTGTGTGTGTGTGTGTGTGTGTGTGTGTGTGTGTGTGTGTGTGTGTGTGTGTGTGTGTGTGTGTGTGTGTGTGTGTGTGCGTGTCAGTTCTGTGGCCTGACAGCAGCCAGCAGTTATAAATACTTAATGCCCTACCGCTGTTGCAGCAGCAGTGAAGGGGGTTGATCACTGCAGCCCAAATACAACAGGTCAATACGTTCAGACATCACACTGTAGGTGTTCACTGTCTATCCAACCTGTGATGAGAGGTGTCATTAATAATGATAAACCAATTATAAAAAGGCCTACATCACTGGAACAGGCTCCATTAAGAGACAAGAGGCGTATTTAGCACAGCATCTACAAACTCTTCCACGTATCTTAACTATTTTAAAATGTTGTTATTATACACTTTATTTAGAATCCCCATTAGTTATGTAGTAACAAGTACTCTTCATTGGATCCACACCAAAGAAGAGATATTAAGACACCACATTCTTGACAATCTGCAATATCAACAAAACTAAAACATATAAAAAGAAGAGAACATTTCTCGTGATTAAATCAAATAATAAACATGGTTAAAGTAGGTGTATCAATGTATACAAAGCTGCACAATACTACTTCTGTAAGGTTAGCCTAAGCTAGCTCCACAAATAAAATGGCCTGGATTTCTTTCATCATATTGCTTTATTACGACATAATTTTTTTTAAACCAATCTTACTGGTAATCTGATTTAAATGTAATGGTAGTTTAATTGTCTTTTTCTTTGCCTTTTACATTAGAGTTTTCTTTAAAGCATTGGTATTTTGTAACAATCTATATCATAGATGTGTGTAAGCTATGACTTTATATGCAGGCACTAAGGTTTTATGAACTTACAGTGACCACCATCTGCCTTTTTTTGCAGAAATTTGCATTGCTAATCTTACGTAAACCAGTGCACACTGAATCGTGACTCAGCAGGTTTATTACAGCATCCTGAAGGAGAGACTTAATGAGCCTCGAAAATCATATAAATGGTTATATATACAGTCTTATGTTCTGTTTCCCTTTGTAAAGCACTTT
This sequence comes from Notothenia rossii, assembly GCF_949606895.1. Lineage (NCBI taxonomy): Eukaryota > Metazoa > Chordata > Actinopteri > Perciformes > Nototheniidae > Notothenia > Notothenia rossii. The sequence continues at coordinate 8,786,450 of NC_136909.1, read as the reverse complement.
GAATTTCAATTTGTTTTATGTTCTAGCTTTAATGGAAGTTGACTGTTACATTTAGGCATCTCTTCAGAGCATATTACATTATGTAAGTCATGATATTTTCCTAACTTCTTCATGAAATTGTATTGTCATGCTGTCATTAATAACCAGAAACAATAAAGATGGTTTTAGTGTTGATGTCTCTAACAATGTTACAGGTACTGAACCTTGATAGGCATGCTTAAAATCTTAAAATGTGTCTTCCTATTCTATCATTATTCTATCTCTTATTCTGCTCCTACACCAAACCTTAATGAATAATTTACTTTTAACTATTTTGCGACTCATGCTAGTATTCAAGGTGTATTCATTCACTATCCCACCTTGACATCTAAAGCTCATTTACTTTTAAACAGAGCCATGACTCAGGCATACAAAGGATATAAGAACCAGGGGAAAAGGCAGAGAAACATTATCATGACAACAAGAGTCCACCCACCCGAAGATTATGACTGCAGTGCTTTTGACTCTGTTCTGATGAGAGGTTGGGGGGGGGGCACCTCATCCTTGCTGCAGTGTAATGCCTCGGTCTTCCTGCACGCTCCACATGTTCACTGCTACTGTCCCGTAGAGACTGTGAGACTGTGACTGTCCCTCTGTAGGGGGCACATGTTCCTGCTCTCTGGGGCTCTGTGTGTGACGGGCAGTTTTTGGCTGGGACTCCTCAGCAGATCCTCCAGAACCGCAGGGCTCTGGGACATCTGCAATGCAGAAGTCTATATATAGATGTGGAGTTACTGAGAGAGAGGTAAGGGGAGGGGAGACAGAGAGGGGAAGGACAGAAGAGGGAGACAATGTATGAAAAAAGTGAACTGAAAATTACATTACATTCCATTTGGATGAAACCTTATCCATACGACAATAAATGCAGTCAACCATGACGATGCAAACTCGACCAGAAAGAATCCTGCAAGCTTCACATATGCAAAACATTCATACGTGCTATACAGATACTAGATTTTGGAGGGTACCTACTTAACTGCTAAAGTTAAGATAAGTAAGTAACATCACAAATACATTATCAAAAATGACTTAAAGGTGACCTATCACGCAAAATGCACTGTTGTACGTCTTTTATACATGAACATGTGTCCCCCCCGGTGTTCCAGGGAACTCACCAAGTGTCAGAAAACACAACCCTCTCTATTTTCCTCCATACCCAAATCTCTTAAAGAGGGACTGCAACGGATCTGATACAGACTGATCCAGATTTGAACACTTCTATGATGTCACAGAAGTGGAGCTACGGCTATTGGGCCAACTCCACCAATCAGGAGGAGACAGCCACGGACATTGCCGTTGGAAAGCGCTGGAGACGCTGTAGTACATATGCCAGGCCTGTAGATGGTGCTGTTCTCACAGAATCAGCCCATGCAAAGACAGTGTTAAATTGAGCGAAATGAGGAATGGCTAAAATGCATGATCTGTTTGGTATTTTGAAAAATAAAAAGTATAAATATGCCTTATATAGGTATGGTCCTACACTATATTATTCAAATATAGCATGATAGGTCCACTTTAAAGCGACCATATTATGCTTTATGGGGTTTTCCCCCTCCTGATGTGTTCTGTGCACAAAAACAAAGGATAAAATCCCTCTGTTCCCTCCAGAGGGAGTTTCACTCCCACCCCCCCCCCTGCCTGAAAGGCCTCTGTTTACTTCCATAATGACAACATAATGACATCACCATGTAACACTCATTTATATTGGCTAGCGCTCTAACACATTGGACTTGAAAGGCTGAGAGGCAGGACATCTTGCAAGCGGTTAAACAATCACAACAGAGCTAGCCAGTTAACCAATCAGAACAGGCTCTGGTTTCAGACAGAGGGTGATAAGAGGCGGTTTGAGAAAAATAAAGACCTTTTTGAACATTAAAGCATGTAAATGTCAAAGTTGAGGCACAAAATACAAAGATGAACCTGAAATGTATAATAGTAGCTCAATGTAAATATATACAGAGCTATAGGGTCGACAGAGTACAGCTTTTTTTTTACTTTTCTAGCTCTTTTAATTTCTACTTTTTACAAAATAAAGGTTGCTGAAAACTACAGGAAACTATGCCTGCAAGTGTCCACTAAGGATGTCAGCTGCAAAAGGCAAGGTCACAGTGAAGTGTTTCAGTGTTTAACTCACTTAAAAAAGAGGAAATGTAATTACATGCTTGTGGAGTCCCAGCAACAGGGAAGGGTAGTGGTGGTTAAATGCTGAGGTTGAGTATTTATTGCTTTATCTGGAAGGGTCTCAGAGGGCAGTGGAGGAAGAGGAGGAGGAGGGCAATTGAATTATGTATTCACCTCCACAACAACAGGATCTGCTGACAGCAGCGGCACGGCCAAATCAAGGACGACTCGGCGGCCCTGCAGAGCCGTGGGATTGATCAGAGTCTTGCATTTTCAATAAATCTGCCCTCTGACACGCTCCCTGTCTGGCGCGCTATCTCAGAGGAACATGCCAAGTCATAACTCTCCTCGTGTCACGGCCGGAGAAATAAAGCATCCATCACACTGCATGCAGAGAGGAGGGCTCGAACAGCACCAGGGGCTTAAACACTGTGTAATCTCAAGAAACATCATTGATTTACAATCATGGACGAGTTTGGATTGAGATTTAAGATTTGTTTGGCATTTCTGAGTACTTTAATATCATAGTTAAGGAAGCTTAGACACAAAAATGTATACTATTAACAATGAATTTTGCATGTGCAGATGTGCGGTAAATTGTTATGACTTGAACAAAAATAAAGGACGCACTGTTTTTAATGCTAAAAAAGTAGAAGTTCCTGAAATGTTGTTCAAGAGTATCTTTGAAGCCCTTATACCTCCAACACACTGACAACAAAACTGTGTACAGCACAATTGTTAAAGATGTTTTTTTAAAGATGCATCCTATAAAATAGTTGGTGGACATTTGGGGAAATATGATGATTGATACAAATGTCATAGGCTAAATATGCTAGAGGTCAATGAGTTAAGCTTAATTTTGCTAGCTTAGCTTAGGAACAGGGATGAGCTAACTGGCTCTGTCTAAAAATAACAAAGTAGTTGATCAAGCTCATTGATAACCAGATGATTAAAATATTTAACGTGTTAAAAAAACAAAAAATAAAACCAAAAACCAGTTGTTTCACAGATTGTAATGAAGTCGACTTTTCTTGTTCAGCTAGCCCTAATGCTATGATCAAGCTAAGAGCTATACAAACTATTTTCAAAGTGCCGGGGACAAAAGGTTACAAACCAATGCCTGAAACTTGTTGTACTTTCATGAGATCTGAGCGGAGGAATAGTCCGATGGTTGCAATCTGCAGTCTCCCGCTAGACGCCACTTAATACTAGCCAGATCTTTGGGGGAATTGTCTGGCAACAAAAACAATCCTTAATGGTAAAACCACAACTGGGTTTTATTACGCTTGGCCAGAGCAGATTTGTTCTGCTGGCTGCAGCTTCACATTTCAGGCAGATTTATATATTGAAAGACGCAAACGTGCAGTTAAATTAAATACTCATGGCATCTCTATCTCTTATGCAGTATTGTGGTGATCCATCTCAAGGAGCATCTACATCTAATTGATTGTCCCAAGCACGTGCAAAGGGCCATTTCCTTCACTTATCAAGCTGCCACATTTCTCACTTCGTCACATTGCAAGGTTTTGATGCTCTTACTGTAAATAATCACCATTATTAGCATGTTTGCTGTTGCACACATATGGCATCATGCTTTCTCCACATACGTGATGTGAAGTCATGAAGGCGTCTGCAGACTTTAACGCATTTGGCATTTATAAAGCTTTTCTAAAGTAATTTTGATGTATGGCATATTTTTAAATGTATGTTCTGTCATGCCTTGTCTTACTTAACGCATTCATACATTCCTTTTTATTTATCTCACATGTTGATTTAATTATTTAGTAAAACATGCGTCTTTGTTACTTCTTCCCTGTTTCTCTGACAGTTTTATTGATTGTCTTTTAGTGCTGATAATGTTTTTGCCACTGTGCTCATTCTCCCTTTCCACACACACTCGTACACACACTCACACAGACCTTACAGTGTGTGTGTGAGGCTGTGATGAAGTTCTTGCTGGTGGCAGCTTTGCTGGTGAGCCAGCGAGAGCAGCTGCCATCCATCTTATCCGACCCCATCCTTCACCTCTGGAGCTGCACCCTGAAAACATTGTGCAGCTTCGCTCTGTTAATGAAAACGTTTCCACTTGTGACGGGACAGTTTCTATTACTTCATGTGCGGGGGTATAGGAATGAGTTGCACAGGTGGGAAGTAGTGGAGTGCAAATACTTCGTTAGTGTACTTTAGTACATTTTTCTGGTATCAGTACTTTATTCGACTACTTATTTTTCTGACGACTTTTTACTTTGACTTCTTAAATTTTGAACCCAAATACCTGAACTTTCTACTTCTTACACTTTGAACACAAATACCTGTACTTTCTACTTCTTACATTTTGAACTCAAATACCTGTACTTTCTACTTCTCACATTTTCCAAACAGGCTGGTTCCTTTAGTTTGAATGTGTGTTTGGTGGCGTGATCATTATTATTTAGAGTCATTGCGTGCCTATTGATTTGAACACGATCCGTGTATCCATCATTTCCTGGTCTTCTCTAAAGAAGAGGGACCAATGGAAACGTTGTCATGTTGCCGTTGTTCAGCATGGAAACATTCATTAGCTAACAATGACATTATTGTTCTATTAATATAAAGGGAGGTCAGGTACTCTTTAAAACAGCTGCTAGTTATGGGTACTTTTTACTTAATTACATTTCAAAGCCTCTTTACTTTGACTTGAGTAAAGAAGTTTAGTCAGTACTTCTACTTTTAACAGAGTATTTTTAAACACGAGTATCTGTATGTCTACTTGAGTGAAGGATGTGTGTACTTTTTAACTTGACACCTCCTCCAATAAAAATGCTGTCAGGGTGACTTGGAGAAAGCAAATAACGGATCCAGACCAAGAAGGAGTTAACATATCAGTAGGCCTTTTCCACGAAAGCCATTTTGACATACTGTATAACAGTAGAAAAAGCACATGTGCAAATTATAAAAGTAGTACGTTTTCTTATGAGAAAGGCTAATATCTTCAAGGCAACGGTTAGATGCTACCAATAAAGACGTCTGTTGAGTTTTTGGGACAGCTGAAACTGCGGATAGTTAGTTTTGGTTGAATATTCAATGGTCATAAACTCTGTCTTTTACTTCAGCAATCAGACGATGGTTATCTCATATCCCTCTCTTAACATCAGGGTTTTACTAACGGACCAGATGACAAGTTGAATGACAAAACAACAATGATATTTTCATTATCTCCATTCAAAGTCCTCGGGTGGACGGCCCGGGGGCAAGGCAGTAGCTGGTGGAATCTCTGGCGGGTCCAGCGTAGACGAGACCCTGGACGGAACAGGACATAGGGTTGGCAGGACCCCCGGCAGAAGAGCAGTCGGCGGCATCCCCAACGGGACAGGACATGGAGTCTGCTTGTCTAGCTGACATCTCTCAGTGGATGTCTGCTCACCACCTCAAGCTCAACCTTGACAAGTCTGAACTGCTTCTCCTTCCGGGAAAAGATTGTCACACTCTTGACCGAACAATCAACATCGGCACCTCTATTGTTTCCCCGACTCAGACTGCAAGGAATCTGGGTGTGACCCTAGATAACAAACTGTCCTTCATTGCAAACAACGCTGCTATAACCCGCTGCTGCAGATACACGCTTTACAACATCAGGAGGATACGTCCCCAGCTGACCCAGAAAGCGACGCAGGTTCTGGTCCAGGCTCTCGTCATCTCACGCCTAGACTACTGCAACTCCCTCCTGGCTGGTCTACCTGCATGTGCCATCCGACCTCTGCAGCTCATCCAGAATGCAGCGGCTCGTCTGGTCTTCAACCTTCCTAAATTCTCCCACACCACGCCGCTCCTCCGCTCCCTTCACTGGCTTCCAGTAACTGCTAGAATCCACTTCAAGACACTGGTACTTGCGTACCATGCTGCGAATGGATCTGGCCCTTCCTACATCCAGGACATGGTTAAACCGTACACCCCAGCACGTGCGATCCGCTCTGCATCAGCCAAACAGCTCGCTGCACCCGCACTGCGAGGGGGACCCAAGTTCCCATCAGCAAAAACACGTGGGTTTGCTATCCTGGCTCCGAAATGGTGGAATGAGCTCCCCATTGACATCAGGACAGCAGAAAGCTTACACATCTTCCGGCGCAGACTGAAAACTCATCTCTTTAGACTCCACTTCGAGCGATAGAATTACTAACAAAGCACTTTTATACTAATGAAGGACTGGCTTATCTAAAGCCAGTTGAGCAGCACTTGAAATGTTTTAGCTCTATGAAACCTGATGTAATTATATGATTCTGTTTTCTTCAAGTTTGTACTTTGTTGGTCGAACGCACTTATTGTAAGTCGCTTTGGATAAAAGCGTCAGCTAAATGCAATGTAATGTTAATGTAGTGAGTTGGCAGGACCCCCGACGAAACAGGTGTCGGTTGGACCTCCAATAGCACAGGACATAGGGTTGGCAGGACCCCCGGCAGAAGAGTAGTCGGCGGGGCCTCCAACGGCACAGAACATAGGATTGGCAGGACCCCCGGCAGAAGAGCAGTCGGCGGGGCCTCCAACGGCACAGGGCACAAGGTAGGGACTTGAGAGGGAACTCGAGAGGAGCCTTGAGAGGGAACTCGAGAGGAGACTTGAGAAGTGACTTGAGAGGGAACTCGAGAGGAGACTTCAGAGGGGACTTGAGAGGGAACTTGAGAGGTGACTTGAGATGTGACTTGAGAGGAGACTTGAGAGGTGACTTGAGAGGGAACTTCAGAGGTAACTTGAGATGTGACTTGAGAGGAGACTTGAGAGGTGACTTGAGATGTGACTTGAGAGGAGACTTGAGAGGTGACTTGAGAGGGAACTTCAGAGGTAACTTGAGATGTGACTTCAGAGGAGACTTGAGATGTGACTTGAGAGGAGACTTGAGAGGAGACTTGAGAGGTGACTTGAGAGGGAACTCGAGAGGGGACTCGAGAGGGAACTTGAAAAGGACCTTGACAGGGGACTCGAGAGGAGACTTGAGACGGTCGGTAAGCCGACAGGGCACAGGAAGCTGGCATCGGCCGAAGAGCCAGTACTGGAGCCGAAACTGGAGTGGGAACCATGGCTACTGGGGCCGGTAGTGAAGCCGGAACCATGGCTGCTGGGGCCGGCACTGGAGCAGTCCGCAGGTGAGGGATCAAACGATTCATCTTTTCAGCCAGCTGTTGCAGCTGTGTAGAAATGTCTTCCTGAATCTCTGCCTGGCGTCTTCTCTGCTCTTGTATTCTCTGGGTGGCCATACCCAGCTGTTCCTCATGGTGAAACACTTTCACGCCGTGTGCTGACAGAGCGGCGTGAAAGTGTTCTTGGGTCGGCTGGGTCCATAATGGTCAGTTCGTTCTGTTACGAACTCAGACACTCGGGATGTAGGACCCAATTGCACGACCCGGGAGACCGAGGTAAAGTATTGGTAAGATACTTTATTTTTCCAAAACAGGCAAGATGAACAAAAAATGGTCACTATCAAATCTCAGGTTGAGATGACAAAAAATAAGAACAAAATGAAATCGCTCACGTAGTGAGGAACAAAAACTTATTAAGAGCACAAAGAGAGAATAGAACTGACTGTGGCTAGAGACAAGAGTAAAGCACTGACCATGGCAATAGACAAAAACGAACACAGACCTGAACATGACAAGAGATGAAAACAAACTGACACTGAACACTGGGAGACAGGGGAATTTAAACACAGGGTAACAAGACACAGGTGGGAATAATCAGGGGTGGGACTGACGCTGAATAGCACAGGTGACACAGAAGGGATGACAGGTGAAAACAATCAGGAAATTAGACACACCAGGGAAACTAACGACAGACAGGAAAAAACAGGGAAAAAAGACCAGACAATACACAGGGAGGAAAACATGACAAGGAGAACAGAAAAACACCCACTATCAGACACACAAACTTAAAACCGTGACACTTATTGACTTTCAATCTGCATATTTTATTCACACTCTGGAGAAATTTGACAAACTTATTATTTTGGAATTTTAGACCTTGTTCTTTAATAGAAAACTCCTGGATATTTTAAATAGCTTTCATATCATTTTACCTAATGACTTCAAATGACATTACTACACTGAAAAGTAGGAGTTCACCTCTTTCTCTTACATGTTAACCTATTCATATATTAATATTAATTTGCAACCGTTAGCACAGTTTTAATGGAGATCTTCTCTTCACTAACTTCTGTGTCATGTAACACAATGATTGTAAATCCATTCAAACTTTTTATGTCAACCTTAATATTGTATTTTTATCAAATATATTTTCAGGGTAGATTGTACTTCTCTTATAAAATGCATTCAGACATTAAAACTAGGGAGTATTTCTAATATTTAAAAAACATGTCTTATATACATTGCAGCACTTGAAGTATATACAATATTATTACAATATTACAAATCCTTCATATGATGAATAAAGACACAGAGATGTGGTGAATATTTGGTTAATAAATGTCTTTATTTGGCTTTGAAAGGAATATTACTGCATGAGATAGCAGCATGTAAGTCACAGTTGTATAGCAGAGGTCTGGAGAGACAGCACTCCTCAGCCTCCCCAGAAACAATTGAGATGAAGAAGGGGAAAACATGTTTTATTTTCACTTTCAGACATGGTTAAGGCAATTTTTTTTTAAATTGAACACACAACAAGCAAAACATCTATCCCATCCAGCAGATATTCAAGCTCGAAGAGTCAGGCCATGCATTCATGCCCGTTGGTTGATTCATTTGTCAAAAAAGAAAGCAGAGGAAAAGGAAAAATTATGTTGTTTACAGCAAAGTGATGAGGAAGGGGTTAAGGTGAAAATAGCCCTTAAATGCTACTCTTTACCCGGCGACATCTGCCACTTCACTGAGGGCTGTCAGTGTCACCTTCAGCTGTCCGACACCCGCAGCCTCACATCTACCTACGTTCATTTATCTAGCAAAATTAAACAAAAGCACTGTTCACGAGGAGAACGAAAAAAGGGCTTGGAGATAAATATGAATACTCTGACAGGGGGATAATTGACAAATGAATCAATCAAAGAATCAAAAATATATATATTTATATAGCGTCAATTTAAACTCTACATTCCCTGGTGGAGAAGCTGAAGGAAATACCCTCCAACCTCTTACAACACATTCGTATATACAGTTTTTCTGAGCTCCGATTTGCCGTTATTGCCGTGCTGTGACACTGCCGTGAATTAAATAAAAGGCTTTAATGGTAACTGGTACATTTTCGTGGTGGGATGCAGAAGAGTGAAAACATGTATCTTGCTGTGTTTATGTGCAGAAGCGTTTTTCTTTTTTGCTTCCCAACATTCAAGAATGAGCTGGTAGAGCTGTGATACAATCTTTTACTTTCAGTACTGCCGAACTTTTATATGTAAAAATTAAATAGCACCGTAAAAGTTGGACTGGCTGTGCGTTTGTCTCAAAGTCTGTGTGCTGACTCGAGAAGGTTTTTTGATTGCTCTTACTGTAAATAATCATCGTGGAGGAAAAACCATTGTAGCATCATGCTAGCTTAAACAATCATGATGACCCTCTTCTGCCGTTTGAAATACTTGTTCTCAATCTAATAGCTTTTGTACTACTCACGTCTGAATTACAGAGCAAACAGAGACAGTTAAACTAGGTGGGCGTGATGCGTCTGGAGCGTGATGAAGAGTGTGATGTGTTTTTGGGAATGATGAAGATTTAGCAGTTTAGCTCTTGGTGGTCTTGTTGGTGGAGCCCTCCTCCTTCTTCTTCTCCTTTTCCTTCTGCTTGTCATCCTCATCATCTTCTTCCTCATCCTCTCCCTCAGCATCATCTCCCTCCTCTGCCTCCTCTTCGTTCTCATCTCCCTCCTCTCCCTCGGCCTCTGCCTCTGCCTCTTCCTCTTCATCTTCAGCCTCTTCCTCTTCCTCCTCCTCGGGCTTGGCTTCAGACTTCCTGTAGGATCCGAGGTTGTAGCTTCGGGCCGACATGTAGGAGAAGCCGGGGTATCCGGACTGAACCATGGCGCCGCTCACAGTGCTGAGGCGGCACTCTTCACCTTCAAGAAGCTTCCTGTACGGACAGAACAAAAAACAATTCAGACTTTTAGTTTGAAAAACACAAGAAAATATCAAAAATTGTCTTAATGTGCATTATTTAATTTCAAATTGTGTTCTTGTACATATTATATATTCTATTGACATGTATATAGACTTCTTGCACTATATTTTATTTTGCATTTTTGTATGTTATTATATATGTTGCATTATTGGAGGAGCTCGGGTCAGAAGAATGTCCTTGCCCTCTGGTTAGATATGACACTTAATGTATGCTTAATAAATAATATCAATAATAAATTAATTTTCAACATATTTTTGCTTCTGATTTGTAATTGTTATTTTTTGTGTTGTACTTTAAACTGTTTTTGTTTGTTTTGTGTACAGCCTGTTACTGTATCACTTCTTAAAATACAAAAAACAGATAGACAGGCGACAAGAGATGATGTTGACCTCTGGTGTCGTTGCTATAATTATCTCACTGTGTCGATCCGAGGGATCAAATGTCACCGCAGTATCAGTGGCAACACCTCGGATGTCTGTTTTGGTTTATTTTCCCGAAATACAATCCCAGATATATTACTGTAAGGTTTAACTTCATCTATCCGATTACAGCATACATTTATTTTGTTGATAGTTTACTGGGAATTGTGGAAATGAGAGACAAGCAACAAGGATCATTTCTGTAACAATCAGAGTCCCTATGTACGTTTTTAAAGGAGGCTTCGAATGTCTACTCTGATTTTATGATGTCTTCAACCAGTGAATAAGGAGATTAAAGAGTTAGTCTGTTTTTAATTAAATCCCCTGGTTGTGTGCAGCCACACAGAGCAGCTGATATTTGTATTGAAAATGTTGTTATTGAAAGCCTAAATACCAACAAATATGTTCGTAAAGCAGAATATTATGTGAGATATTCTGCTTTTAAACGGCTTGATCACATTTATCTTTGTTCAATACATTGTGACAATGGAGTTTACACAATATGGGGTTATTGGAAATGGTTGAATCACACAAGTCTGTGTCCTGCTAGTAAGCCATCACTGAAATCTAATTCTATAATCGTAGAAAACTGTTGATGAAGCTTCGAAACACATCAAAGCTCCTCAGGCTAGTTTAATCACTGACCTGTAGGCAGCGATCTCGATGTCCAGGGCCATCTTCACGTTCAGCAGGTCCTGGTACTCACGCAGGTGACGGGACATCTCTCCCTTGGTGCTGCGCAGGGCGGACTCCAGCTGCTGGATGGTGTCCTACAAACACACACACACACACAAACACACAGACACACACACACACACACACACACACACACACACACACACACACACACACACACACACACACACACACACACACACACACACACACACACACACACACACACACACACACACACACACACACACACACACACACACCGTCAGACACTCAGTCCACCGTGTCCTTGAGACTTGATGCCCATATAAACATCTGCCATGTCTGTCAGTTTGTGATAAAACACCACATGTGTTATCTGTCTCTTACAGTATATCCTACTTTGAGCCTTATGGTGCAGATATGGTTTTAATATTTGTATTATTTAGTATTCATTTTCCGTCAGACTTCATGTATTATTTTTAAAAGAAAAGTGTGCAGAATTTCTAGTATAAAAGGTGATAACAAATAAAGTGTATTTATGTTTATTTTATTAACTTTTCTTTTTAATGACTGTTTTGAAATGCCATTTTCTTAATGTCTTTCATTTTTTTAAAGCACTTTGAATTGCCTTGTGTTGGAAGGTGCTATATACTGTAAATAAACTTGCCTCGCCTATAATTATAATTTGTTCCTTTTTATAACTGTTTATAAGTTAACCTTTATGCCTCATATTTTTGCCATATCTCCCTCGCCTGGATAAATACAAACTATCCAAAAGGGTAAAACACTTTTAAACGTACCTGCATATCTCCCATTTCGTTGTTGTGGCGGTCCTCCATCTCGGCGATCTGCCTCTCCAGGGCCTCGTTGTGGCCCCTGAGGGCCTCGATCTCCAGGGTGCGGGCCTGCACCTGCCTGCGGTACTCGCTCAGCTCCTCCTTGGAGTGCTTCACGGCCTCCTGGTTGCGAGCAGCTGCCTCTGTCACACTGTTGAACTTGGAGCGGTACCAGTCCTCAGACTGGGCCGTGTTCCTGGCCGACAGAGTCTCGTACTGAGCCCGGATGTCCTTCAGCGCCGCCGTCAGGTCCGGCTGCTTCATGTCCATCTCCACCGACACCTGTGAGGGACAGAGGGGTTTATTTAAAGGTCCCCTATTATACTGTTTTTCATCAACATATTATAGCTCTCGGATATATACAAACATGTCTCTGAAGTGTTTGGCTCCAAGTACCAAACAGATCATTGCAGCATTACCCATAATCCCCTCTGTTTCAGCCCTGTTTCCAAAGTGCTGATTCTCTGTCTGTTACTTTAGATGAAAATAAGGAGCCCCTCCCCACGCCCCTCTGAGAGAGATTTGGTTAGAAAGAACACAATGGTGCTCTAGGAGGAGATTCAGGTGATAAGGTGGGGGGTTAACTTGGTTGCTGATTGGCTAATGATTACACAAGCCAAAACATCGTTATGACATCATAAAGTGGCCAAAGTCTGATCAGCTCATCTTCAGACAGGTTTTTATATAAATGGATCAGGACAAAAAGTGAGCAAATATTTTTTTTTTTCATTAAAATGTCTGGAAGAGCCCAGCTATAAAACTGTCAACATAAATCGTATTTCAATTTCTTTTTATGAGTTGATAAAAGATAACTGATTGTGTTCAATGGGCAGATGATACATCTATTTCAGGCCCCTGAATTTAATCAAAACCATATATTAGCAGACTTTGTGATAGAAGTCAAATATCATTTGTTGTCCAAGAAATAGATACAGTATAAAACAGTGATGACACTTGTGAAGTATACTTTTTGAAAGCTACACAATTAAATGCTTTATTGTTTTATGATTACTGATTGTCTATAGATGTGTTTCTTTATAAATTGGGAACGTGACTTTTTTGTAACTGTTATATGAAGAAACTGTAACGCACTGGTTTGCTAGACTTTTCTCTAGGATGTCAAATAAAAGTAGCGTGATAAAAACTGTGATGTTATTTGTTGTTGCTAAACAATCAGGCACTGTTGTGATGTTGATGAACTTCTGTGCCAGAGGAAGAATGATCCATTCAGCCTTTTTATTACTTCCACGTTGGCATTGAAAGATATATTGTGTTGTGTGTTTGTGTGAACAAATATGCAAATCTAATGAGCAATACAAGTAATCTGAATTCGAATCTGTTATAATGTGCAATTTCAGAAATAATCAAGCATTGTCTGTGTCAAAATGATTTACGACCGTCTGCAGATAAAATCTCAGCGCACACTCCTCTCTGGTGACATGTACATAAATGTATAAGGTGTGTGTTGATGCTGCAGGACTGATGAATGGACTGCTGACTCGGGCTTCTCTACAGGAGAAAACCTTGCCGTCAGTAGCTTACATGGCAGTAAAATTCCCTGCAGGCAGGAAGAGAAACCCTGGAGAAATCTACCCAGCAGGCATCTGCACTGCATATGCAAGGAATCGATTAATGCTTAAAGTTGCAGTAAAAGCTGCTGCCCTCATTCACTTCAATGTCTTTACACCTGCACCATGATATATTACATAACAGCTCCTTTCCAAAAAGGATGTTATTGATGGTTTTGTAATTAGTACAACTTCAAGATCAAGCTAATCTAAAGTGTTGTTTATCAAACAGTGACATTATTTTCACTGTGTTGCTAAAAATGTGTCACACAAACAACTGCTGGTGGGGTTCCTGCATGCTGGGGCCCCCTTGGGATGACCACACCCCTGGATAATGCGCTTTCCCCCCGCATTTTTATCCCTCCCTCCCCCCTCCTCCCCATTTTCCTCGCCTCCTCTAAAGCAAATCGCCATTATTACGCCCAAAATATTAGTTAGCAACTAACTTACCGAAGCTTACTCAAAGATTACAGTGATCTTTCTGCACTATTTACATTTGCAGCATGCTACTTACATAATATCGCAACAGGGAGCCGTTTTACGCATAGTTTCTGGCTACAAACCGGCATTAAGACATCTTAAAGTTTGAACGGGGGTGTGACGGTGCGCGTGGGACGCTGCAGAGACGCTCGAGATCTCAGAGAGGGAGGGGGGGCTCATGGTGTTAAAACGGAACTGCAGTGCCATCAATTACAGAGTGCGCAATATGCAGTAAGTCGTGAATACCAACAGACTTCTATTGGACTGGGTGGGCGTCTGCCAATCAGAAGGTCACCGGTTCGATCCCCAGCCCACCCACTCAATGTGTCAAAATGTCCTTGGGAAACATACTTAACCTCTATATTGCTACGGTATAAGGTGTATGGGAGTCGCTATTGATTTTAACAGCTTAAAATAACACGTTTTGGTAGCAGGTTGTTGAATTTATGCGACACTTACTCATATTTAAACAGTAATAAGTTGTATTTTTGCCCTGCGTATTTGACTTACATTACAAGGTTATTTCTAACAGATCAATCTTTTTATGCATTGACGTTTTGTAGCTTTATCAAAGGAATCGAATAAAACATTCAATAACCTCTTACAATTTAACAGTTTCCTGCAGATATATTAAAGAATGCAGGTCTATGGTCAAACATGGCTAAACAGCTGACAGTTGTAATCTGATGACGTTTATGTGATTTCTTATAGGAATCATACTGTGTTATTATGGAAAACTTCTAATTACCTCCCATGAAGTTTACAGTTTAAAAAGTTGCCAGCAGCATGTGTAGTGAAGTCTGGATTTAGTCTTGGCCGTTTGACATTGAAAACGAATGAATCTGACCTAAAGCACCACCTATACCTGCACTTGGATGCAGTTAGTGTGTGTGAGTGTGTTTGTGTGTGTGGGGAGGGGGGGTACCTGAGTGGCCTGCAGAGACGCCTGCAGCTCCAGCAGCTCTTCCTCGTGCACCCTCCTGAGGAACGAGATCTCATCCAGCAGTGACTCCACTCTCTTCTCCAGCTCCAGGCGCGAGATGGTGGCGTCGTCCACGTCCTTCCGGTATCCCTTCAGGGTGTTCTCCGCCTCTTCGCGGAGCTTCGTCTCCTCATCCAGCTTCTCCCTCACCCGATCCAGATTGTCGTTCATCTGCTCGCACTCCACGTGCATCTGGCTCTTCTCGTGGGTCATCTCGTCCACGCGCGCCCTCAGCTCGCGGATCTCCTGCTCGTAGAGCTCGTGCAGGCGGGACGGCTCGTTGTGGCGCTGCCGCAGCATGGTGACCTCCGCCTCGAGCACCT
>NC_136909.1:8683441-8765941 GCF_949606895.1 Notothenia rossii | reverse complement strand
TAAGGGCTCTTTGAGTTTTCGACCTGGCAAGTTAAAGAGGCCCTATTAGGTGTAATATCTTGGATATTAACAGACAACGGAACAGTTGGTTATTTAACAGGACGCTTTATTGCCCCCCTCCGATGGTTCATCCATCCCAACATCCCCTACCTCTCGCGCCACTCCCACTTACTGTAACTGTCGTAAACATGCCGTAACGTATATGACAACTCCCCTTGTAGTCAGTTAACAATACTATGACATTAGGGATGGGTTGTCCCTTTCCTGTAGTGTGTTATATAGGTTTGTGTGCATGTAAATAGGCTGAAAGGCTAAAATCCCAAAGTTCCCCCACCCCCTGCCTGAAACGCCTCCATTGGACTCCTTCTTTACTTCTGTAACACAATGACATCACTATGTAACACTTTTGCTTCTATTGGCTAGTGCTCCAACAAATTGTACGTGATAGGCTAAAGGGGCGGGACATCTATTAAGCAGTTGACCAATCACAACAGAGCCGGCCAGCTAACCAATCAGAGCCGACTGGGGTCTGGTTTCAGACAGAGGGTGAAAAGAGGTGCTGCAGCACAGGCAGTATGAGAAAAATAAAGAGCTTTTTGAACATTAAAGCATGGAGGCATGTCCCAGGAGAGACACTACATACTAATATGAACCTGAAAATGAGCAAAAATAGGGCCACTTGCCTTACTGTTGCCTTATTTAATTGAGAAACGGTATTTTTGGGCCAAATTATGTCAAAGACTGACCCGGAAGTTGCAGTATCACCGTTTGGCCACTAGAAAATGTTGCTTCAATGCTTAGCTCACATCCTGGGAGCTTGGTCCCCTCAACAAGAGGGATTTAAACATAGAGACCCTAACCCTCCATCAGCCTGCTTCTTTCACCTTTCTGCTGCTGCACCAGAACAACCCACACCCAACTCACTGTGGTTTCTCCTTATAGAATACACTGTTTGTACACTTGAGCTGGCAGACAAAAATATATTGTGTATAGCCTATACAGGTTTTGTAAATATTGGGAAATCTGCCGTTGCAGGCGATTTCATTTCATTTTCATTTAATCGTTTATTTGAATAGGGACAATGCACATTAATGAACACTTTAGACAAATAATGCTTCAAGTGTAAATATGCCGGATGTTAGCTTTGAGCTCATTTCCATCCGTAGTCCCTGACATACAACATATAAGAACATGACATTTGCAAACATAGCAAAAAATAAATACATGTATGCAAAAGAGCAAGAGCAGCACACACACGTATTTACCACATGGCAATACACTATAGCAGCAACGACATTAAGTGCAGGAGATAGAGTCCTTCCCTTTGCCAGTAGAAGAGTTTGCTATTTTGGACCCATTTTTTCACTAGCCACAAATCTTTCCTACATTCACACACTGAGATTGCATTTTAAGACAGACAAATCAGGAGAAAATGAACTTAGTTGGAGACTTATTTAGTTTAGTTTAGTTTATTTATTTATAGTGTCGTGGACAGTCCCCATCGATGAACTGTCACAAAAACAGTAAATGGTGCAGCTTTAGCCGACATGGCTAATTTCCAGCTGTTGTCCCCGGCCAGATGGTAATAGACATCCTTACAATTACAATATATCAACAGCATTAGTTATAAGAAAATATATAAAATAAAAATAAAAAGGAGGAAAGACAAGTAGATACCGGTGTGAGGATAAAAGAGAACAATAAACAACACACGTTACAGTACATTATATATTATCATTATATGCAGGACGTACTCGAAATGTTAACCATCTCACAGTCACGAGTTACCAACTGATAAAAGACAAAATTCCCATCACTGACACGTTCGTCCCAGGACTGAATTGGGATTTCAACATTGCCCACTGAAGACAAAGTCCAGATGCTACTGTTTTTTCTCCAGTGGGTAAGGGGCTCTAGATACCTTTCAGTCAGTGTGCTGCACCTCTCATCATGCAGTTTGTATACCTATACTAAAAGGAAAACATTGTTTTGTGTATCATAATGTCTAGTCCTTGAGAGTCCTTATTTCCGTTCTTTCCAATATAATGACACCTTTTAACTCAGAAATGTCCGGATCTCCCTATACAAACCCCCTCTCCTTTGAAACCTGCTTCCCTTTGTAGCTTTGATATGCCAGGTGTTCTGCTTGCTGTGAAGATCTTCACTCTGTGTCACGTACCGGCCACTCAGCTGCCTCGCTTTGTTCTTTCTTGGTTGCAGTGATCTTGTGTGATGTGAACTCTTCACTCCCATCCCACGGGATCCCTCTTTGCAGCATGCCGACGATCTCCTCCTTCTGTTTGCATTATACACACTCACACACACAAAGCATATACACACACACACAAAGCATACATACACACACATTAAAATATCTCTTTATCTAAGCTGTCAGCAGATGGAGGAGGATCGTGTTGTCATTCAGCCTCTTGTGCAGCATTGTTCTTATAGCTACTGCAGGATTTCTATTAAAGTAAGGCAGCAATTATAATATATTGTATTTTGATGCAGATATGCAACAATGTCCCCTGCCCCCCCAATATATTGACCACAAATATTTTTGAATAGGTAAAGAAATCGTATGCTATGACATTACACACACACAATCAACAATAATTTGCAAATCTGCAATGGAGAGAGACTTCCTCTGGAGGGAACACAGGGGTTTTAGCCTTTGCAGAGCATTTACATCCACTAAAACCTATAACACACGAGAGGGAAGGGAAAACCCACACAAGCAGTATAGGGCCTCTTTAACAAACATATAAATGCTAAACATTGTGAAAGGTCAATTATTATTTAGGTGGATTTATCATCTTTGAGATGTTTGTGTATTTGAAATTGTACAAATAAACGCAAACTAAACTTAAACTATCTTTTCCCTTTTGTCATGAAGAAAGTATTTCTGATTCTGATTATAAAAGGTTAGATCTCTCCCTACAAACCCAAGTGTTTTGTTAGTGTTCCCATGGCACGCTGCATTCTCTGTGTGATTGTAACGCTGTGTGTGTGTGTGTGTGTGTGTGTGTGTGTGTGTGTGTGTGTGTGTGTGTGTGTGTGTGTGTGTGCGCGCGTGTGTGTGTGTGTGTGTGTGTGTGTGTGTGTGTGTGTGTGTGTGTGTGTGTGTGTGTGTTTGTGTGTGTGTGTGTGTGTGTGTGTGTGTGTGTGTGTGTGTGTGTGTGTGTACATGACATGTCAGGACAGACAGTAGGCATAGGTCAGAGTAAAGTGTGTGCAGGTCTCAGATAAGCTGCAGGATTTGACTAATCTGACAGGGGAGGCCCGTGACCCCGACACAAACAACGCACTTACTGACACAACTCTGCCAATAACATTTCTATACACACACCAACAGTCAACAGACAGACAGACAGGCAGGCAGACAGACAGACACACACGCACACACACACCAGAAGGTAGGTTGTGTCAATAGCTGAGCATGTAGTGCTTGGCTCGGGCTGAGCTGCAATGCGGTGTGTGTCTCGTGTTTCATGTGCCGGTTATACACAAGGTGTGTCTTTTAAGTGCTTCACAGTGGGATATATAGAGAGATAGATAGAGAGATAGATAGATAGATAGCTAGGTAGGTAGGTAGGTAGAGTAGGTACAGTAGGTAGAGAGAGAGAGAGAGAGAGAGAGAGAGAGAGAGAGAGAGAGAGAGAGAGAGAGAAAGAGAGATGGATAGATAGATAGATACGTTAAATACATAGATACATAAATACATAGATACAGAAATACATAAATACATAGATCCATAAATACATAAATACATAAATACATACACAGATAGATAGAAAGATTGATAGATTGACTCCCTTTCTTCTATTCAGATATATTGTACTTATTGGATATACTTTAAAACATGTTTTTATTGTACTTTTCCTCTATACAGCTGGAAGTTCACATTACAGTGGGATGCATCCATATAGGCAAATATATTCTAACGGTTTATACATCTAAACTGTGCTAAATCACTGTGCCGCATCCATCTTTAACAGCACACACTTGGCTACCTATTTCTTAATACCTAAATGAGAGTAATGGACTGTAGTAGGGGGTCTCTGCTCCTCTTCTCGCGGACTGCAAATCATGGAAGAAGCTTTGTGTCGATGCAAATGGTGGAGAAGATGTGTTTCCCACCCAGATTTGATGTGCTCATTTCCACATTTCACCTGTTAGAGCTTAGGCCTCAGGCAAAACCCACAGTATATTAAAGAAGGTATTGGAGCCAGGACTCCCCACCACGTGAAAAATCGTTTTCCTGTGGCTCCCCTCCCCCTCAGAAAGCTCCAGAAGGGATGCTTTTGCGAGATGCTCAACCGCCTCTTCCTTCTCCTTCTATGGCTATGTGTGTGTGTGTGTGTGTGTGTGTGTGTGTGTGTGTGTGTGTGTGTTATTGAGCAGCAGCAGTGAGATGGCTGTGATCAGACAAACGTGGGATTACTGAGAAACACTGGAGGTCTGGCGGGTTTTGAGCCCCCATAGAAGCCTTGTTTAATTTTCTGTGGTGCAAAAGAATCTGCTTATTACTGGAAGTCTGTTCAACCTCCATGTCAACGTTATTCAGTGTGTGAGAATCTGGTGGGGGGGAATCCTCTGCTACAAACCTTCATTTGCTTTCAGAGAACAATCACACAGGCTTCTGTTTTGGGGGGATTATTTTGGGGAGAGAAAGGACCCCACGACCTCTCCAGCTGAGGAGGACGACACTCAGACTCCATGGATGTTTTTCTGTCTATTTGTAGTCTTTTTGAAGGCATTTTGTGGCTTCTTGTAGTCTTTTTGTGGTTATTTCATGTCATTTTAAAGTTGTGTTGTGTCTGTTTGTAGTTTGTGTTGAGTCTTGTTGCTTTTCTGTGGTCATTGAAAATTGTTACTGTGTGTTTTTGTGGTCAGTTCAAGTCTCTTTGTAGTTTTTGTGCGGTTGTTTTGTGTCTCTTAAAGGGGTAGGTAATTCACTTCAGAAACTTTGTGTTATATTCCATGGAATGCTCTTAACATCCCGAAAGCAATGAATATATTAAATGCTTTGACAATAAGTACTTTAAAAAATGTCATCTGTGGAAGCCGTGGCGATGTAAAAAGCATGTGAGCTGGCCCGGCTAAAGTAACTGGATGGCCTACCTGCCTGTCAGCCTTCCATCTCGTGCACAAACTTATCTCGTGCCCTCATTGGTCATGTGCGCGTTCGTGTGTGTTGGAGGAGGGGCTCTGTGAGGAAGTCTGAAGGAAGGGGCAGATTTTTTTCGGTTGTTTACTTTCAAATTCTAGTGCACTCAAGCTGGTTTCTCCATTCTTACCTACTCTACCTTTAATAGTCATTTGTCTCTTTGAGAGGTCTTATGTGTGCCTTTGTAATCATCTGTATCGCCCTGGTTACACTGTGTCACTTTGCTGTATTTGATGTCTTATCATGTTTGTTTTGTTTCTGTTCATTTTGTGTCTTTTGCAGTCATGTGTCCATTTGGAGTCTTTTGGTGAATTTGTCTTTGTGACACTTTGTAGGTGAAGGAAGTACAAATAAAGACAACAAGGGGTTAGGTAGGTAAACAAGGGTTTCCAATGTTTGATTCCTTTAATATCAATGGCAAATACAAATTGATGCTCCACAACTCACTTCAAAAGGTTATTTTCCCCAACATTTTAAGCGTTTTCTTTAGAAGACAGTGTCCAAATTATCCAATTCTTAAAAAGTAGGTGCACAAAACGCCCCCCTTATTGTTCAACAAACAGACATTTGACCTTTGAGAAAGGCGGCAGGCGCAACGATGTCCATGGAGCTATGACACAGTGTGTGTGTGTGTGTGTTGCATGAAAGCACCACGCCTGAGACAATGAAAGGAATGACCCTTGTGATACACGTCGATATAAATATATCATATACACTCATACATATCATATATACTTCTGTTAGGTCGTGTTTTAAGGCATTATCAGCCACTTTGTATGCAGGGACATTAAATGTGCAACAACAAACAATATCAAATATACACGAGTTTCTCCTGATGCTTAGTACACATCTTAAAGTGTTGTTCTTTTAAAGACTCCACGCCTGCGTCCTGAGGCTGAGAGCACCGGGTCTTTAAGAGGGGGAGGAAGGGTGAGAGAGGGGGGGGGAAGTTACATGTTCTTGTGTGGCATACCCTTTCAAATGTAAACAGTAGAGCTGGCTAGCAGTGATTTAGTTACTAGTAGTTTGAATTTTAAATTAAAGAGTATCTTTGACACACATCTCAAGTACATTTTCACACGTAGTAATTGATAAGATATCTACAATTGAATTTCCCCATGTTGAAAAAGAAATAGTTAATTTTCAGATATATTCAACAGCATTTTGAATATGCAGCTTTATTTTGTATTTAATTGAATTCTGAGAAGTAACAACAAGTAGTAGTTGTAGTTACATTTTGTATTTTAGGTGTGTAATCTTAAAAATATATAATTACTTTACTAGTAAGAATTGTATTATATCTGAAATATATATTTCTAGATATCTAAATTGAGTACATTTGGACTAGTCAGAGCATGAGATATTTATAAATTAAGAATAAATTAAGCTATCTACAACATCTCCACTTCTGAGAATTGGGTTGCAGATATCCTTATTAAAATTGCAACTAGCCAAAATAACATCATAGATATGTTGAATTATAACACGTCAAAGATGAATAACAGATTAAATCTGTCATTGACTTTGAATAGAAGTCAATGGTGAAAGCTAGAAAAACAAATTAAATAGCAAGAAATGAAATGCAGTTATTTTTTACAGACAGAATTACATTTTGGATGTTTGATTTTGGAAAAGGAATTGTTGATATCGCCAAACTGCAACTGGTTAAATGTTAAAAGGGTTTGTCATAAAATCAAGCATTTTCCCCACACACACTCTCTCTCACACACTTTCTCTCTCTCACACACACTTTCTCTCTCTCACACACACACTTTCTTTCTCACACACACACACTTTCTTTCACACACACACTTTCTTTCACACACACACACACTTTCTTTCACACACACACACACACACACACACACACACACACACACACACACACACACACACACACACACACACACACACACACACACACACACACACACACACACACACACACACACACACACACACACACACACACACACACACACACACACACACACACACACACACACACACACACACACACACACACACACACACACACACACACACACACACACAGGCGGAAGAAACACAACAGGAGATGGATGGAAAAAGGAGGAAACAGGAGACTCCCTTCAACAGACATTAATGCTTTAGGTAAATACATGAAGTGAACTTTTTTTTGCATTTGACTAGCAAACAGAGACGAAGCCTTACAATATAATTTTAAAACCACCCACCCTCTACCACCCCTAAAAACGTCTCTCTGAAGACAGCGACGAAACACACACTCACACATACCGTTTACACATACACACAGACACACACACTGACAGATGGCATTTCAGTGAACACAACTGCCCACTCACTCACACTTTATGCCCCGTTACGTCTCCCCTTTAGCTCTCCTCGTAACGAGGCAACATAGCTCCTCTCCGTTTGAAAAGGTTTTCCAATTTGACAACAAAACAAATTTGAAAATAAGCAGCATTCCACAGTCAAAACACTAAACAATCCTAAATCTATTTTTCGGATTCATGCTTTCAATGAGACTTGTGAGCGGTGGGTGGATGTGGGATGGAGGTTCCTTTGGTGACGGGCTGCTACACTGCAGGGTTAGAGGACATTTACATTCATAAGACCCTCCCCTTTGCTGCCCGTGATGATTTTTGAACCGAACAAAGAAGGCGCTACATTCTCACGAGGCGGCCATTTTTGTTTTTGTGTTCCTCGGCACGGAGATAACGCAGCTCTTGCCAGAAGAATCATCTCCACGCTCACCCTGGCCACCAGCTCATCTCTTTTATACTTTTTTTTTTTACTTTAAAATGGACTTTTAAAGTCCATTTTTTAATAAATTATTCAAGTTTTTTTGTCATTTTATAACCTCCCCATTTAAAAAGGGCGAGTTGGCTTTTTGAAAACAGCGAAAAAATTATGACCAATCACAAAGAAAAACATTTCATTTCCTATGAGCACCGTGCCGAATTGTGAACAAAAGCCTCGAGGCACAAGAGACGATTCTAAATACTCTAAGGATTGACTAGGCTGTGCAAACAACACTACACATCGGAAACTCTCACAAGTAGAATGACTAATTAAATATATTTCTATATATTCATCTATATATTTAGCATATCTAATAAATACATTTGTTGATAGACATAGAGATATTTCTGTAAACTATTTACATTAATTTTTTTTTTTTGCAGAAACAATAAATAGCTATGAAGGCAAGACGAAGGAGAGACAATCTGGGCTCCTTCATAAATAAATGGCAGGAACATTCACTCGTGAAAATAATCTCACCTGCCTATCTGTCCTCTCTACACATGGAATGTTCTCTCAGTAGATCTCCCTGTTAACACCTGCTGAACGGGGCAGTGAAGAACAAGAGGAAGTCGTGTACTAAAATGTGCCAGCACCTGCCAACATGTAACCTGCATCGGGCCCCGGTGGCTGGCGTTTTAAAAAAGTTCCCAAACCGGCTAATAACCCCTTCAAAACGTGACAAACACACATTACGATAAAAGGATGCTGTGAAAACGCGACAGTCATCAGAGAGAGGGAGAACAACATTAAAAACCCATCCCATAAACCCTCCCTTTCACAATCTCATGCCGCACAAAGTTTGTTTTTTTTACGTTTTTGTACTCTCTAAACTGGCAGGTGTGGACAGAAAATCATAAAGTTAGGAGCCTGCCGATGCCTGGGTGCGTGCTAAGCGACGTATTGCTGGCGGCCCCAAGTCACACCTCACACAGGCAGCTTTAGTGTAGGCCAGAAATAATAATAACGCTCAGCTCATCTTGTAACATTACTGTAGTGGTAAAAACCTTCAAGTTTTTAAGGGACAGCATTTGAAAAAAGATGAAACTGTTTTTGCTGTAGGTGCAAAAGTACCATGACGGGGCAGAAAAAAGCCCTGCATCATGTCAGTGTCACACCTTTGGGAGGACGGGACAAACCAGGAGCGATGGAGGGGTGTGTGTGTGTGTGTGTGTGTGTGTGTGTGTGTGTGTGTGTGTGTGTGTGTGTGTGTGTGTGTGTGTGTGTGTGTGTGTGTGTGTGTGTGTGTGTGAAATCTCATAAGTGCTTCCCATGTCTCTTGAGGCATAAAAAAAAGAGGCAGTGGGGCATTGTGTAGTAACATTCTCTGGCTGAAAGTTGTGTTTCTGACGGATGGACGGAGTGACGGGGGGGTTGGAGTGTCTTTAAAATCCCACTCATTTGATTGGTGCAGAGCAGAGCAGGGGACACCTTAATGACTGACCGCTGATGATGGGTGGGTGTGTCTAAAAGGTGTTGGATGGAGGTCAAAGTAAGGGGCTGGGGGGGGGGGTCTCAGATCGCATTTAGGGAGTGGTGAGGCATCCTGGGACGGGATTGGCTGAGGGGGAGGAGGAGGCGGGGCTTGGCGCCTATAGGCTGCAGGCCAGCTGCGTGGCGATCTCCTGAGTGTCCTGCAGGCGCAACAGGCAGGCGCTGGAGTAGCCCTCGTCGCTGCAGCTGCTGCGTAGACTCCCCCGCTCGTCCCCCGAGTCGCTCACGCTGCTGGTGCTCCACTCCAGGTCCCCCAGCAGGTAGTCCGTCCCCTCCACGTCCACATCCAGGTCCTCTGCTCACAGGAGACACAACACGGTTAAAGGTGCCCTATTATACTGTTCTTCATCAATACATTATAGGTCTCAGACATATACAAAACCTGTCTCTGATTGGCTGAATCACCAAACAGATCATTGCAGCATTACCCATAATCCCCTCTGTTTCAGCCCTGTTTCAAAAGTGCTGATTCTCTGTCTGTTACTTTAGATGAAAATAAGGAGCCCCTCCCCACACCCCTCTTTCACACCAGCGCTTTTCCCTTTCTAGCTCCAAGCTAGAGCTTTTCTGGTTCAGCTCCGGTTTCCCTTTTCTGCTCCAGCTCTGTTCACACCGCCCAGAGCCCGACTGGTGCAGCCGCTGCTGCGTCATGACGTCACCGTTTACATCGCTGATTTGCTCCCCAACGGCGCTCACAACAACAACAACAACAACAACAACAACAACGGGGGACTGCGTCTGGTCGATGATCGTGTTGCTTTTAATCATACGAAATCAGATTAAATAAAATAACGACTTCTCCAAGCTTATACTTTTTTCCAGAGTGCCGTGGTTTATTGTTCATTAATGTGTTTCAGCGGCATTTACCGACCGCTGCAGTGCTGGCTGCTCTTCCACAGGAGTTTATTCTCCCGTTAGCTCCGGGTTGGCTAATACTTTAGAGCGGCCTCTCTAAAGTATTCACTGTCCGACTGTCACACAAGCAGCTGATACACATCCCCAGCTCCCCTTAAGTATGTGTGTCAGTCTGAATTGACGCTGTTTGGCATCACAACGCTGTTATGAAAGTGTCTCCGGTATTAAATGGCTGATGTTAGCATAGCAACCGAAGGTAAACTGACTACTTGCTATTGCTATCCTATTGTGGGGGGGGGGGGGTAACCTTGGTTGGTGATTGGCTAATGGTTAGGTTACACAAGACTAAAAATAGTTATGACATCATAAAGTGGCCCAAATCTGATCAGCTCATTTTCAGACAGGTTTTTATATCGGCAGGTCTCCCTTGTAAAAAAGATCTTTGATCTCAATGGGGTTTTAACCTGGATAAATAAAAGGCTACATATAAATGGATCAGGACAAAAAGTGAGAGCATTTTTTCTCCTGAAACTTTCAGAATCTCTTTACACAGAGGGGACACATGTTGATTGTGATGGTAAAGCTTTGGTATGACATTGATATTATGTCAGTGTCACACCATATCATTTATCATTTGGATTATCTATGCTGTCATTTTATTGTTTTTTATTCTCTCATTCATGTCTTGTTGATCCGTACAGACTGTAAAGCCCCGAAAACAATGTAATTTATGATATCAGTATCAAGTGAAATTAGATTATTTATACCAAACAACAAACTCATGATAAATTATCTTTTTAGGTTTGAAAGTTGGTAAAAAGCTAATTTTTGGCTTTTTTCGTCATTATATTGTTAATGGAAAGCAGAGAGAGACAGCTGGGGGAAACAGTGTATCTGTTTAAAATGAGAGTGACTTCAACTTGATTAATGGTTTGTTTCAACCAAATCCAGAGTTGGTGATTGTTAGAATTTTTTAAAAGACTAGCAAAGTTAGGGTGAGTTTTATTTAGTTTCCGTCAAGTTTGAATGAAGTGTTTTACGATGTTGGCTGATGGTGTCAGTTGGAAAGTTTTAACCCATCGCCTAACCTTAATTACTACTTGAATCTTACCTGAATAAACAAGGCGTGGTGCTGCGTACAGTCAGGGCAGCTGATATTTGAATATCCTAAATATCTGTGAAAGCAACCCTGTCTTCATCTGTCCCTTCTTTATCTCTTTTCTCAGGCACAGTAGTGTGTGTGTATGTGTATGTGTGTGTGTGTGTGTGTGTGTGTGTGTGTGTGTGTGTGTGTGTGTGTGTGTGTGTGTGTGTGTGTGTGTGTGTGTGTGTGTGTGTACCTTGGTCAGAGTCGGACTTGTCGGACTGGGTGGAGCCGGTGCTGTCCATGCGGGTCCTCTCCACCCCCAGCTGTTCGAGGCGTCTCCTCAGGTGCCTCCTCTCCCTCTGCAGCTGATCCATCGTGTGCTGCGCTCTTCTGTCGCTCTCCTCCAACCTCTGCCGGGAGCAGAACAACACAGCGGTCAAAACTCAACCCTTAAAGTAACCCTCATCACATCCAAAACAATCCACCTTCCTTCCCCCGAAAGAGCACTTCACAGATTGCCCTCTAGTCTTTAGTAGAGGTCTTCTAGTTAGAGATGCACCGATAAACCTACCTGTGCTTTTTAACCTCTGCATTATTACACACCATGACACTTTAAAGCCCCACACCTTGATATGTTCTCTGGCCTTCATCAGCAGGCTGAGGGTGGTGTGCCTGTTGGCATCCTTTCCTAAGGGAACGAGCGATTTCAAGCGCTCCAAACAGAGCCGTAGATTTGCCCGTCTGGAACAGGAGAGAAGAAACAAAGAGAGGGAAACATGATTATTGATTTATTTACTGTCAGATACACAAGCAGCTGAAGTTGAGCAGGCAAGTTCATTCTTAGCTTTGGAAAGAGTAGTTTGTCAATCAATGAAGAACATTCTTTGGAGCCTTAAACCACATCTCATGTTTTATTGCTGGCGTTTTCTTAGTTGTATCAGGTCTTTCTTTGTCAAATATGACTTTTTGATGGATTTTCTTATATGTATTGTATAGACAGAGAATCATCTGAATGTATTTAACTAGTCCCACTAAGCCAGTGGTTCTCAAATGGCTCCGCTCAACGATGCAGAGCTGCGTGTTCTCCGTCAGCAGCAGCAGGTCTCTGATCTCTCTCTCTCTCTCGCGTCCGGTTATACTTCACTCGCGTTTATGTCCAAATCTATCAGATCTAGCTAGTTCTAGCTAATGATATGAATGCCTGCTTATCAAAGGACCTAAATAATAAGCGTTGCTTGGCAACGGCGTGTAGCCGCAAAGTATAGCACAGCATTATGCATAGGCGTATGTTTATATGGAGTTTTCAGGTATTTCTTTGTCAAATATGACTTTTTGATGGATTTTCTTATATGTATTGCATAGACAAAGAATCATCTGAATGTATTTAACTACTCCCACTAAGATACCAAATGAGTAGCTTTTTCGTATAAAATGTAGCGCTGAGCTTCAGTCTGCAATGTTCAAAACAACAGATAAAGCCAGAAATCTAGGTGTCGTCATGGACTCTGACCTGAGTTTCAACAGTCACATTAAAACAGTTACTAAATCAGCCTATTATCACCTAAAGAACATATCAAGGGTTAAAAGACTAATGTCACAGCAGAATTTAGAAAAACTTGTCCATGCTTTTATCTTCAGTAGACTGGACTACTGCAATGGTGTCTTCACAGGTCTCACTAAAAAATCGATTAGAAAGCTTCAGCTGATTCAGAACACCGCTGCTCGAGTCCTCACTAACTCTAAGAAAGTGGATCACATCACTCCTGTTCTGAAGTCTTTACACTGGCTTCCTGTGTGTCAAAGAATATATTTAAAAACACTGCTGCTGTTTATAAAGCTTTGAATGGTTTAGGCCCAAAATTCATTTCTGACCTCCTGCTAAATGATGAACCATCCAGATCTCTCAGGTCTTCAGGGACTGGTCAGCTTTCTGTCCCCAGAGTCAGAACTAAACATGGTAGAGCAGCGTTCAGTTATTATGCTCCAAAATGGAACAAACTCCCAGAAACCTGCAGGTCCGCTGCAACTTACTACTTTTAAATCCAGGCTGAAGACTTTTCTTTCTGCCGCTGCTTTTAATTGATATATTCATATCTTAAACTGCACTTTAACTTTTATTATCTTTGCTTTTAAATGAGTGTTTTTAAATTTCATCTTATAATATGTTTCTTAATGCTCTTAATGTCTTTCATTTTTGTAAAGCACTTTGAATTGCCTTGTGTTGAAAGGTGCTCTATAAATAAACGTGCCTTTTTCAAATCTTCATTTTTCGAAAAAGGGTTTTTTGTTTTGTATTATTATTATTATTATTATTTGAAGGACCCTAAAAAAAAGGATGTTGAGAATACACAAGCACCCTTAGAAGAACTGTGCCAAAATAAAATATAACCTAATATTTCTGGAGTCTATTCTCTGACATGAAAGCTGCCAATTCAAAGCGGGGACAAAACAATGGACTTTGATGTTAGGCCAAAACTATAAATTAATCAAACTATAAAATCAACAGCTTAGTCAATGATGAAACTAATCGTTAGTTGCAGGTCTTCAATGAGCTATTTGTATTTAATCAGAGCCACTGTGCATGTGCTTTAGTCCCTCTGCTTTTTTATTCAAATGCTAGAGTTACTTATTCATAAAGGAGGCAGTGAGTAAAACGTTTGCCCATGTGTGGTTTCCTGAACTGCTGACGCTCTCCTGAGTGTTTCTGAAGCTTCGTAACATTACCACACACTGTTGCCGCGTAGGACATTCGAGTAACAGTGTAAAAGTGCTCTGTAAAATGTGCTGAAATCCAAAGATCAGCAGTGACATATTCTCAGATCAGAGCTCGTTATTAATGTCAGCCGTCCTCTAACACGGCTCACATTTACATTTCCTCCTGCAGCCTTTCTGAGCTGGCAGTTGCTTCGGTCTGGTGGGTGTTGACGACCACTTGACCCCGATGTTATACAACACACAACTCCAGCCTCAGCTGAGTGTGTGTCCGAGTGAGTGGGCGCGTGTGTACGTCAGACTCTTTCTTCAGTGTTAAAAATGTTTTGGCAACTGAGAGCCTGCAGGATGAGCTATCCATTTATAGTTTGCTGCAAGGTAATCCTGATTAGGAGTCTTTGCTTTGAATGCTCGTATACATATTTCTTAACAATGTTTTTAGGACGTTTTTAACTTCTCAGGTTTATAGATAGGTAAAACACATGGTGAGAGGGAAGAGTGATTTGACTGTGCAGAGGAAACACATGCATACATACAATCCCAGCCCCTTTCCCTTTTTCAAAACACACACATACAAAGCAGTGTTCGGCTGAAAGCAACTCCTCAGCTGAGTCCAAAGGCCATGAACATTGTTGTTACATAAAATGAAAATGACCTCGCTGTGTTTTCCTGACATAATAAGCAAAGCTGGCTAAAGTTTGTTGAACAGCACAGAGGGCCAGCAGCAGAATCAGGAAGTGGCACAGGTCACATGGTTTCTAAATGACAGATGAAGACTCGGGGTGTGGCTGTGACACACAGAGCTTTTTCCACTGCAGGTTATTCTCGTTCAGTGTGGCTGCTTTGTGTTAATAGGCGAGTGAGTATGTGGACGAGGATCAGGTGAAGGCCAGAACTTACATTTCTCTGTTAACTACCAGCTCACTTACTTGCGCTTCTTATTATGACCAGGGTGGTGAACTGATTTGCTTTTAGTAAATGTGTGTTTTCCTCATTATTAAATTATGTTAGCCTTCTTCATTTAGTCTTTGGTCTAGACTGTCTCTTGACTGAGGGACAAATAAAGGACTTCTGATTTCTTTTTAAATGCACATGACTGGTGCGAGTGCTGACCCAGTTAGTGATGAAGATGCACCTCGCTTCAGACCACTTTGTCGTGCATGGATTCATTCATTCATGCACGCCTTAATAAATTAGAAAGCATGAATTAATTCAGGTTGTACTTCATGAATTATCAGGAAGAATGGCGCTAATGCAAGAATGAATAGTTGATTAATAGAACAACCAAAGTGTCTCAATCATCATGTTTAGGACAAAGTTCCTAAAGCTGAAGCCAAGTTTAAGACGTATAAAGGATTCATAATGTGGGTCAGTGGGTGTATTAACCATTTGTTGCATATGAATCAAAACATACCATATTTATAATGTTAAATCATTGGTTGGAGGAGTCACAAAGATGATTGCTTCATAAGCAACAAATGGTTAATAAACCGTTATAGACCACCAAGGTGTCCCTTCATATCCAACATGGTTGATCTTTAAGCCTACACCTAAGTCCAACTGAAAACTAAATCTAGGGCAGCGTGATGCACTTTCCCCCGAGTAGCAGTAAACCCCACTGCCCCCGACCTTTGGACCACAACACTAACTGGACGTGACCAGCTGGGAGGACTAGCATGTAGCAGCAAAGGTGTGTTGCCAGCTGGAGTCGTGTCACACACACACACAAACAATGTGTGTGGAGATTTGACTAAGCCAGTATTGCTGCACGCACGGTGTGAGGGGTCTTATTGCACTCCTCTGGTTTTGCTAGCCTCCGTGAGTAATTTTCTATCCGCCCCAACATGGCTCTCTATCATCAAGCGAGTGGTGGGAGAAGGTGGCTTGAG
Source organism: Notothenia rossii (assembly GCF_949606895.1). NCBI lineage: Eukaryota > Metazoa > Chordata > Actinopteri > Perciformes > Nototheniidae > Notothenia > Notothenia rossii. The sequence continues at coordinate 8,749,929 of NC_136909.1, read as the reverse complement.
GCTATGAATGTTCTTAAGAGTGGTACGCCGGGCTTTGGTCGTTACTGTGACTGACTGCTGGGCTCGAGGTGTTCCACACATGCAGAGGGATAAACCCCAGACACAGGCCTCGGTGCGATACATTATTCAGGCTGCTGCTTTGGATCAGCTAGCACAGGCCGGATGGAAGCGCTGAATCAAAAATAAGGCCTGAGGAACAGCAGGCTTATTTTTTGGATTCATTTCAACCTCACAGCCTGTGGTATTATCTTAGCCAAAGAGTTTTATATTAAAAGTATTCATTTGGTGTTTTACAGCAGTAGTATACGGATAGCTTTGGACATGCAGTGCCTTTAGCTTAATGCTAACATCAGCATGCTTTGAGAAGGTATGCTGTTTACCAACTGCTAACATATTCATTTAAATCAGAAAGGAACAATTATATTAAATAATATTTTTATTTTAGTACTAATCAGGCTATTTTATTTAATATGGAATAGCAATATATCTTGATCCCAAATAAGACGCCAAATTGAAAGGAGGAAATGTTGTCTTTTAACAATAACTTAGTAGCCTTTTCATGCATCTTTTTAATATGTTGTATTTGTTCTATGTCCTATATATATATATATGTTGCACTGTTGGAGGAGCCTGTGACCTAAGTTTTTCATTGCCATATCAACACTGTAGCTAATGTGCACGTGACAATAAAAGCCTTGAATGTAATAACACCCTGATTATCTAAAATGAGAATTGACATTCATCATGTGTAAATCCTTCCTCCAGATTTAACAGAGATTCTTTCATCTGATTACATGGAAATATTTTCAATGTTCCAATGATTAAACAGACACTTTCCACAATTCACAAATATGCACACAGAGATGAGGTCACTTCCACATACCTGTTCTTTTCCATTTCATTGTGCGTAGACCTGCAGAGATAAAACACATTTGATTAAAACACTCTGTTTAAACAGGTTTTTCTCATTGTGAGCCATCAATGCAGTCCAAGGTATTTCTGCAGAGGAGTGGGAGACAGAGAAAAGGTTGTGTGGGAGTTTATGAGCAGTCAGAACTACCGACAAAATGAGATTCGAGAGAAAAAAATCAAAAAGCTGGATATTCGGATGCTCGGAGGCTTGTTCAATGAAGGCTTATTTAAGGACCACACTCTGGTGGAGAGGCCCCCAGGTAAACATAGTAACAGTAACTAGAAACAGAAGCCAGGGACTGAGCCCTCCATATTGGCAGATTATCCACTGTGCATGTAGTACTGGGAGAGGCGGGGGTGGGGGGGAGACACAGTGCTGAAGGTAAACTGAGATGGAGGTGTGCGAGTGGCCAGCATGACTCCTGCATTGCAGTGTTAAAGCGACACACTCACCGAGAGAGCGTGCAGACATGGGGTTAGAAGTAGTCTTTGGAATGAAGTGTAAAAGGGTAGTGGGTTGCGGGGGTGGGTAGGGCTGTGCAATTAAATCGTATTGTAATCGCAATTACGATTTTGGCCTGCCACAATTACGAAAACAACATAATCGAAAAAAACGATTATTTGGATTTGCTAGGTTGTGAACATATTTGATCTCATTTATTTGTATTTATCATATTTACGGTATATATGTTTAGTAGCTTGTGGAAGTGCGCTCCAAAATATTTGTTGATCTTGTTTATTGGTATTTATTATTTTTGATATTATTTATTTAAATTTAAATAAAAACGTATCATTTATTTTTGTATTGGTTTTTCAGTTGAATTATGCGTTCAGGGTAATCAACAGTTAAAAAGATACCGTTCAAATTATTATTTGTATTTGTTTTAAAGTTCAATAAATGGACATAATAATCGTATTTAATAATCGTGATATCAATTATTGACCAAAATAATCGTGATTCTGATTTTTGCCATAATCGAGCAGCCCTAGGAGTTGGGCATGAGGCAAAGATCAGCATGCCTGAACCCTCCTCTACCTCCACCTGACCTCTTGATCCCCTCACCCTACAGTAAGTCCAAAAATAGCCTCGGCACCTTCAGCTCAGCTGGGCTACACACTGTCACCGCCCTGATCCTCACAGGGCTCTCACTCACTCATGCCACTTTCTACCAAATTAGAATGTATAGGAAGGTTTGCGTTTCTCCCTGGTGTTTCTCATCCACACATGCACCAAAAGCAGGGTTAGTAACAGTGAAAATCTTATTGTGATTACAATCTTTTTTATATTGGTTACTTATTCAGTCTATCTTTACACTCTCAAACCAGAGTTGTTGATTGTTGGAACAGTGGATAGATTTACACAGACTTTGTAAATCACATATCTTTGGTAAGATTAGGGGTTGATTACTGTGATTTAGTTTATGTTGTGCTTTGTTATGATCTGGGAAGTAAAATGACTGTTCCTGCCATTGGAGTCTGGTGGCTTTAAAGAGAGAAAATGTTTAGTTTGTCTTCCCTGTTATTCAATTGTAATAATTGACCACATTCCTGTTGATTTAATCTGCTATATATTCACTTCAACACGTGTCAGAGTTTGCACTGGTAAAAGAAAAAAAAGTGTTGGACCTGGAGTCAATAAAAGACAGCTAACTGCAGGATCATTTTTCCAAAAGACTAAATTGTACCACTAAAAACAGATCAAAGTGGCTTTTTTTGGTCTAGACTAAGCTTACAAATACTGTGGTCCCCTATCCTCTGATCAGCAATATGCGTGTGTGTGTGTGTGTGTGTGTGTGTGTGTGTGTGTGTGTGTGTGTGTGTGTGTGTGTGTGTGTGTGTGTGTGTGTGTGTGTGTGTGTGTGTGTGTGTGTGTGTGTGTGTATCTTGTTTCAGTTTTGGCTGCTCTCTCTGTCAGTCGCCCCCTCCGGCCAGAGAGCATTCCTGCGCCGGGCAGACAGCCGCTGGTGACATAACATTGCTGCAGAGAAATGATCCCAGTTATTCAGGCTACATTCAGACTCAGGGACAACTCCCACCGCCTGCCCTAACCGGCTACACCTCCAACGTTTGCATCCATGACATGACAGCAGCTGATATTGAGTAATACTGAGTAATTATGAGTTGTCTAATGTGGATTTACATGCAGGAATCCTGAAGTCAAATGTAATACCTTTTAAGACCTTTTTTAAGACCCTTTCCATACATTTTGGGTGGGTCTTCAGGCTCTGGAACGAGTCGCCCACCCTTCAAACGTTAAGACCCACCTCTTTCCCCTCGCTTTCGAGTCAGTTTGAGCTGTGTTTTATCGATTGTTATGCTTTTATTTGTTTGTCCATAGCCCTTATGTGCCTTTTATCTATTCTTATGTACGCTTTTTATCTATTATTGTAATATTATATTTTATTATAATGTTATGTCTGCTGTGAAGCACTTCCATAAAACCCTCTGTTTTTAATATGTGCTATAATAATAAAGTGGATTGGATTGGATTTTAAGACCTCATCACAACTTCGAGTTCTAACCGGTTACATTGGCGACACACTTTACCTCACATTTACTATATTGATTGTAAGATAGCACAACTAAACAGAGTGCAGACAGACCACTGAAGCCTCCTCTCCACATGAACTTCAACCTCTCTGTGAAGGTCAGGTTTAATGCAGTATGCTGCTTTGTTGCTTCTGTACTCTGTGCTCTTTCATTCCAGTAAAACTCCTCAGAAACCAGTATTTGACCAATAAACAAAAAACAATTGACAAAACTTTGAACTATGAAATATATTAAACTTTGGTGAGCTTCAGCGGGGTAATGCCATATAGGAGCTCCCTCACAAATACCCAGGGGTTCAATTACCCCGGCACATAGGACGATGCTCTGACGTCATCACCCTCACACATTTGTCATATGTTTACAAAAAACGATATATATGTTAAGACTTTTCTCGTTCTTAATATAGAATATATTTAGGGTCGATATGTGTTGACTTTACTTTAAAATAGAAGATCTCTGTGACTGGATATATTTTTGGCTTAGTGAACGTGTGTCTCTTCCTTGGAGGAGCAGCATCGCCCAGACTCCGCTGCTCCTTCGCGGCTCCTCCGTGCAGAGTCTGCACTGCAGCGGTGTGTGTCAGCGACGTGCAGTCAGGGGAGGCACGGATTGGCCATCGGGAGAGTCGGGACTTAAACGCCGCGGCTTTCTGGCTAGCACTTAGCATGATGGACCGAACAGCTTTGATCCCCATCGACAGACTCTTCTCCCCCCCCACAGAGCGGAGCAAGGCAACAAAACTTAAAATAAGAAGCAGCATTTTACGGCGCGCTATGCATGGGGCTGCCTTGAGGGGGTTTCCCGACATGTCGTTTCAGTCAATTAAAGGGTGTTTCATGTTGTCGTTGCTGTGGACCTTCTTAATACCTTGGAAAATGTAATACTTTTTAATAGCCTTAATTTTCACTAAATTGATTTATCAACTTTTAATACTTTTTAAGACCCCGCGGACACCCTTATTTATTTATGGATTGCTCTAATTACATATCACTCTAGTCTAGCTAGTAGCTTAGCCTAGCTAGTAATACCTCATTGCACAAGAAACTGAATCTACACAAATAAACTAAAAGTATGGTAGGTCAAACTTGAATCCGGAAGTGGGTTTGTAAACTGTGAAAATGCAAAGAACAATTTCTCCAACGGACATTTTGGATAATACGTTTGCAGTTGGCCTTACTTTAAATAAGAGGAAATTATTTGACTGTCATTATTTGCTCTTTCGAATTACTTCCTCTTCTTAGTAATGCAACCACATTCCACTATGTAGCAATGCACTTGAACAAAGTGACTGGGTACCCTGGTTCCTGAGACCTTATACGTCAACTAAGAGAAGTAACACCTCTCAAAGCATTGTGAAACGGCTCCTGGATACTAATGTCACAGCATTTGCGTAATTGGAAGATTATTTATGTTAAAACTCACGCATTTTAATTATATTAAGGCTGGAAGTCACACATTATAAAAAGGGCTTGGCTCCAACAACGATGGCCATTTATAGATCAGTCAAGGGTAAGGCGGTTTCTGCGAAGATGTTAACACCTTGTTAACATCTTGAGCTTCACAACGGTACTTCAGAAACCAATGGCTGACGTTATGGGATAATCCATTTGTAATACTGAATAGGTCAAAAGTAAAAAAACTCAACTGAGATAAATAATTTCAAATACGCTGTATACATGTCCAAAGAAGGATCCTGAACTAAGAATAAAACATATCTCACATGTAAATAGTAAATAGGCTGCATTTATACAATGCTTTGCTGGTCATTGTGAGGACTTGGAGAGCTTTTGCAACAGTGTAAGTACCAACTGCTTAATACCCTGAAGGCAGATGATGCCATACATTACATGACATGTTACTTGTTAGACGCTTTTATCCAAAGCGACTAACATACTCAATACTGTGGGCAATCCCCACAGGAGCAATTTGGGGTGAAGTGTCTTGCCCAGACACACAACGACATGCTGACTGCAGTGGGGTTTGAACCAGTGCCCCCCTGATCCGAACACCAACTCGGGAATCCACTGCGCCACACGCCTCCCTGGTATACAAGATGCCACCTGCTCTTCAGGAGACTGACACCGTATGCGTTTAGACACCGTTGGCCGAGCCATTGGGAGCTATTTGGGATTCAGTATCTTGTCCATCGATTAGGGCCTAAATTGGAATATCAGATTTAAACCGTATCGATTTCTGAATAATATTGTAATAATAATAATAATAATAATAATAATAATAATGTCTGAATATAGTCTAAACCTTTAACCCAGATTTTAATCTTGCCATACAATTCCCTGGATAAAGACCAACACATAGGCTGTAATCTCTTATGGTGTACTTCATGGAAAGTTTAAGATTATACTGGATGGAAAACCTGAATTGCGTCTAGATAATTCACCAGTGCTCGGTCTACAACATGAATCCACCTTTAACCTGTATTTTCATTTCTGAAGCCTCGCCCAAGTAAACCACATCATCCTGAACAACAACACCGGGTGGAGAGCATGGAAAGGCTCGATTTGCCAGGTCAACAAGGAGGGCAAGATCACAGTATGATTTCCATAGTGCACTGTAGTTACCAGTGTGTTTGTGTAGGGTGTGTAGGGTGGGGGAGGACTCTCCATCCATTTAATGGAGGAGCTGGTGCTTTCCACTACCTGCCAAGAGTGAGAATAGAGCAGAAAATAAAGAAACAGAGGGGCGGAGGAGGTGAGGAGAGAGAGAAAAACACAAGTGGGAGAGAGAGATGAGGGGGAAGGGGGAGTCGGTACTACTGACACACATACAGACCAGAATCACAGCGACTCCCCTCCCCCACCACTCACAAATCCACGCCATTGGTTAAACAACAGAAACTGGAGGAGCTTCAACGTACTGGGTTGAGTGGCTTCATATATATAAGTGCCTGCCTGCCCTATATTTCAAGTCTTAAAAGCAACAAAATAACTTATCACGCCTGCTCCATTAATAGTATTCTCTGGCAGAAATCCCCCCTCCCCCCTGGAGAGCAAAGTTCGTTCAGTCATAGTGCAGGTCTGCTTATTAATGATCAAGGTCCAACATTACACCATATCGAATCATCAAGGCTGAGCACAAGCTCTTATTAATTACAATTCTGAAGCCCTTTTATAGTAATATAGTAGAGCTCACAGATGAGCAACTGGTTGCTTAACATAATCTTGTAGTTAAATAAATAAAATGGTCAAAGTGCTGGTAGGCTAAAAGGTTTTATGGCAGGAGGACAGACCTTCAGCAGCTCGTAGTCTACTTTACATGTTCTTCTCTAGGCGTGTCTAAAAATGTTTTGCCTGCTAAGCATGTTAAGACATGTCCTGAGCTGGAGGCAGGTGTGTTCCTACTGTACTTCACACCCTGCATCTTTTAGTGTTGGATACGAAAGAACAATAGAGATGTATCACCGCCAAGCCCAACCGACTAACCCTGTCAACAGGCTAAACCAAATATTTCAGTGACACCTAGTTCCTTGTAAAGAGCAGTCTTCCCATTAGATCTGTAAATGTGCTTATTAAGGAATCCTACTTCCAGTATTGCTCATTAAAGAAATGTTCAAAAGAGGTTTTTCAGAAGGCATTGCCAGGAATTGCGTCACAAAATGGCTTATGGAAATGTATCGCTGCAGCCCACTTAAAAAGATCAGACATTTTCGTTAATATTGCAGATTTCTTAAGATTCTGCAACCCTATCAGACTCTTTACCACGCCTATATCAGATTCTATATTAAAAATAAAATGACTATTAGTAATCTGATGAGCAAGGATTGTTAACATTACTTGTTGTTATCGTGTGTTGCTTTGGTTTATGTAGTCTTAGATTTTCTTTTTTTAAACCTCATTCTTTTGAGTAAGGTCTTCTTTTTGTTTATATTTGGGTAGGAAGGGGCCCGTACTCGTTAGGGCTGCTCGATTATGGCAAAAATCATAATCTCGATTATTTGGGTCAATAATTGATATCATGATTATTAAAAACGATTATCCATTTATTTGAAAACATCAATTTATTGAAAACATTTGAACAGTATGTTTTTAACAGTTGATTACCCTGAACTTTAAGTATAATTTGTTTTATTTCGATTAATAATTAAAGGTGTCACGTTGGAATCTGGGAAATGATGAACGCCATTTCCCTTAAAACTTGTACAGACTGAAGAAATATGAATTGAAGAAATAATCTGCCAATGAAGCAATATTTGACCAGTGGCGTTTTCTCCCGGAGGCCAAGGGAAGCCAGGCTTCCCCTGTTTTTTCGGATTGTAGTTATAATTTTAATAAATAAATGAAAACACTTAGTTTAGTTTCGGAAATTCTTTGTTGTGTGTTGCTGCCGGTCCATCTCTCCCTCATTCTCATTGAGTATTTTACAAAGAGTGAAACAGCGCCCCTCTAGGTGTTATGGTGAAACAGTAGATTGCACTCTCTGTTGCGAGAGGAGGCTAGCTGGAAAAAAAATGGAGGGATTGACCAATCAGATGAGTCCAACGTGATGCCCCTGCCAACCTGTGATTAGTCAGAGCCATGCCAAGGGAAGCCAGAGGCGGCTGGCTTCCCTTCAACTTAGTGTTGCAGTGACGCGTCCTAAAACGCGGAAGTAAGCTGCGCTCGGTTTCCCTCGACAAAATAGCAATGGGATTTTTTCCATAGGATTTTGGAAAATAGCTCGAAATAAGGTCAGTGGAAAACGAACCTGTTAAAATGCACGTTTTGTTCAGTCGGATAATATCCACATGTCTACCCTACTTTTATAATTTTCTAATCATAAATCTAATCGATAGAAGATAGATAGCGTCACTGCACCACTCTCACCGCCGTTAGAAAGTAGCAAGCAACTGAAGCAAGTGCAATTATGGAGGGTGGAGATTTGGAGTATTTAATCCAAAATAATTGTATTAAACTTCCACCACAGCAGCAACTAAAAATAAATCTGATGAGATGTATACAGCGAGGAAAAAAGGAGCGAATCGAACGTAAAACGTTAAAGGTCTCCTGATTTAGTTTGTGAATGAATGCTTATTAGAGTTTCGGCTGGAGAGCGTGTGCGGACCTGACGGTTAGATAACAGGCGTGTGTAAGTCCTGCATCTGTATGACACAAATGTGTGTAAAATGATACCGGGTGCTGTAATCACTCATCTGGTTACGTTATTACATTGACCACCACATCCCCGACCCAAAAGAAAGGACGTATTATTGGCTTCCCCTAATTTTTTCCCCACGCCAAGCTACTGTATTTGACAAGTATTGAACACTCAAATGTCTGCATCAGTGTAACTTTAGATCAGTGGGTTTTATAGCTGGATATTAGTGTTGCACGGTGTACCGATACTTGAAAGGTACCGCGATACCCTGCCGTTAAAAACGGTACGATTCCTCCGTTTCATTAGTATCGGTACTTTAAGAATGACGGGGGAAAGTACTCCGGTGAGAAAGCGCCGTTTTAATAAGAGCCGTGTGTGTTCAGCGCTCTGCTTCCACTCCCTGCACTGCAGACGTGCCTGCAGTCCCGCCCCTCTCAAGCACGTTCTAAGCCCCTCCCCTCTCTCGTGCACGCGGCCACGCGCTAGCTGCCAGAGCATGTGAGAAATAGTGATGGGAATTCCGGCTCTTCTTGGTGAGCCGGATCATTTGGCTCGGCTCACCAAGAAGAGCCGGCTCTTTCGGCTCCCAAACGGCTCTTCAGTTTACCACATATTATACCTTTTAATGAAATCAAATGTAGCCCTGTTTTGACTAATGAGTAATGAATGATGTATATGTGTACACATATATCATATTAATGCATCCTTTGTACTGAAGTATTCAAAAGTAAATATTACATGTTTAATATAAATGGTTTGCTGAGGCCAAATGTTTTCATTGCATTTACAGACCCTTGTAACTCTCTGATACCACCCAATTAATGCACTGACTTGCTTGTAGAAACCACGCTACACAAAACAGATAGCAACACCTATAAAAATTATTTTAAAAAAGGGGCTACTGTATCGACATTTTAAAATTATATTTAAAGAAAAGGCCCTGACAAAACAGCAGGGCTCTATTTCAGTAACTATTAACTATAAAAAAAAAGACAGCAACAGCTGACATCAAATCTTTGCTGAGCCTAAGGATAATCATAAATAAATAACATAGTGAAAATAAATAAACAAACAAAAAAAGAAAACGGTAACAACGGACTATTTTTCTTAGCGGATGCATGTCAATTTAAATAAATACAACTATTTTTTAAATCAATAAAATCATTTTCTAAAGCCGTAAAAGCATTTCAATTAATATTGGGAGTCATTTCGTTACTTTGTTGAGAATGTGGCCGTGTAATAAGCGGGATAATGTGCACATTGCATAATGTGCTTTCATGCCGATCTAGATCCCTCCGCAAAAACAAAAAACAAAAACGGCTTGTTCACGGGCGCGAGCCGGCTCCCTTCGTTCACTTAAAAGAGCCGGCTTTTGGAGCCGGCTCGTTCGCGACCGACACATCACTAGTGAGCAAACTACATGAGAAGCATGGCTGCAAGTGGGAGTGCAACTGCCGCTGCGCCTTGGCTTGTTGACAAAAAAGATGCCAGAAGCGAAATTTGGAAGTATTTGAGCTATATCTCTGACAGTGAGGGCAAGCCTACGGACACCACGAGGCCTGTCTGTGAGAAATGTTTTAGATCCCTACAAACCAAGGGAGCCAACACATCAAACTTGGCTAAGCACCCGCCGACCGGCATCCAGAGCTGTTTAAAGAAATTAAATGCAGACAGGTTAGCGAATGTGATAGATAACATAATTACATCATGCTCAAGCCCATGCCCTCGAATCTAAGTCAAACAAGTGTAATTTATTTTGTGACAAACTAACGTTTTCGTAGTTTGACGAGGCAATTAATGGCAATGATAGCTGTCTTATATGGCTATCTTTTTAGCTAATTTACCAATGTGGCTAACATCGCACGTTGGTCCTTGAAGACATTCACGGTGTTTCCATTATTTGAACAAACTTAAAATGGATGAAAGCAGTTTTGTCTAGGCCTGTGGCGATAGCTAATTCTGTAGGAAAATGTATCGTCACAAAATGAACTGTTATAAACAATATTATTGTCATTTTAAGTCTAAACACTAGTATAAATATTATAAAATAGTATGGACAGGGTATATGCAGGAACCCTGAAGTCAGATGTAATACCTTTGAAGACCTTTTTTAAGACCCTTTCCATACATTTTAAGACCTCATCGCCACTTGGAGTTCTAACCGGTTACATTGGCGACACACTTTACTATATTCAGTATTGATTATCCTTCCTCCTTATCTTCCAACCATTTGGACGCAAACTTGCATTTCCCCATAACGATGTTGTTTAACAACCGGCGTAAATGGACCTTCGCACGCTATCAAGCAGTGAGCGTGCGATGTCCTGTTCAGATGACGTCAAATCCAACGGGATGCCATAAATAAACTACACAGAATCACACTACACACCTACGCAATGATTACATTCAGGCAGACTGTAGAATACAACCTCTTTGGACCATTTATACACTTATTGAAAACAAGCTACACAATGTAATACCTTGGAAAATGCCATTTAATGCTTTTTAATAGTCTTAATTTCGCTAAATTGATTTATCAACTTTTGATACTTTTTAAGACCCCGTGGACACCCTGATATAAATGCAAGAACACCCTTTCAAAGAATTAACATTTCAATCTTAAGACATTTTAGAAACAAATATTAAATGATGCTAAATAAATTATTGCAAATGGACTGTACTTATATATATTATTGTAAAATAACACCAAACAAACAAAACAATAAATAACATGGGCTCTGTTGGTAATCTGAAATGTCTGAGCAAAGCACTTGTCTTATAGTTTTTGGGATAACACTATTCATGTTCATCCATCATTTAAAAAATGACATTCTTATGTAAATAAAATACGCATCGCAAGATAATGGGAAAAAAATCGAGATCAGCAAAAATGATCAAGGTCATGTCCATATATATATGTATGTATGTATTTATGTATGATAAGTTGGTTATATTTGAATTGTAGAGTTGATGCCTATATACAGTTTCAGGCGTTGGGGCAGGTGTGTCAAAAATAAAAATAATAGAGACCTCTTGTAGTGCTGCTCGATTATGGCAAAACTCATAATCTCGATTATTTGGGTCAATAATTGATATCACGATTATTAAAAACGATTATCCATTTACTTTGAAAACATCCATTTATTGAAAAAATAAAATTGAACAGTATGTTTTTAACAGTTGATTACCCTGAACTTTAAGTATAATTCAACTGAAAAACCAATACAAAAAAAAACATTTTATTTCGATTACGTTGTTTTCGTAATCGTTGCAAGCCAAAATCGTAATAGCGAATAAAATATGATTAATTGAGCAGCCCTAACCTCTTGAGACATCCCCTCTGCAAATGTCAGCAATCAAAACAGGAAGTGGGCGTTTCTGTTGCAGAAAGTTAAAACAAAATCTGGACATACTGAACGTTAGGATTATATAAGGTAAGAGTTCTGTATATAAACATATTAACGTAATTTTCGGACTATAAGCCGCGCCTTTTTCCCATTTTTCGACCATGCGGCTTATATAACGGTGCGGCTAATCTATGGATTTTTACAGCTCACGGCCAATAGGGGACCTCCTAAATCTATGGATTTTACAGGTTACAGTCCACCACCTTTAACTCTATGGGCTCTATGGCCGGTCCGCGCCCCCCACCTTTAAGCGGCGGGCTCCAGCAGGAAAAGCTGGAGGCCGGAAAAGAATGAGACAGGTAGCGCGCAAAAGTAAAAGTGGAACCGAGAGTGGTACGAGAGACAGAACGAGAGCAAGACAGACAGACATTACGAGAGCGAGACAGTTTGAGCAAAGGTTTAAGTTTGAAAGTTGAAAAGTTTGTGTGTCTGAAACGCTATGTGATACAGTACAGTTTACACAGCACATGTTCTGTAGCTACTATTGCACTAAATGGTAACACTTGAATACGTTATGCAAATATTCAACTTGTTTGTTGAAATGTTAATAAATGGGAGCTTCCTTAAACAGCCATCTCTTTCCCGACAATCCCCTCTGTGCACGAACCCTTATGGTAATTAAACATTAAAACACCTGCGGCTTATAGTCCAGTGCGGCTTATATATGTACACATCATTCAATTTAGCTGCTGCGGCTTATATTCAGGTGCGCCTTATAGTCCGAAAATTACAGTAATATGCTTCAGGTCAAGTGTTCCGCATTCATTCCAGTACTGGCTGGATGATGGATGGTGTGCCTTCAAACCAACATACCTGATGTGGGTTCAACCCGAGACTACAATCAATCTTAATGGGCTAACATGCATTAAGTGAGCTAGCTGCCACTCTGCTCTTCTGTAACTCGAGTACATCATTGCATCTATTGTACATGCATCAATCAAATGCGTCTCGACACACTGGAAGGTGTTAAATCAGTCGGCCCTTCTTTTTCTGAAGAAGGAAGGCATGATATAGTATAGTGGGTCGCCATGTATGCCTGCTGTTGGAGTAAGTGCCTTAATGTCACTGTTCAGACTTTATAACATATTATTTATATCTAAAATAAAAAAAGACAACTTTTCCGACATAAATCAAGCATAAATCTTTCTTTTGTGGCATCAATTAGCTGTTTCCTTCTGTTGTTTTCATTTAGGGAGTCTCAGGTGCAAAAACACTTGTGGATATAAAAACTAGGTTTGCAATTGAGGATTATTAATGGTACATTCGAACATCTTTTTCTCAATATATATCATGGTTTTGTCAGAAAATGTCAGAAAATAGTAGAACATTTTCATCCCAGTTTCTCAAAGTCCAAAAGGATATGATCAAATGTCTTGTTGTGTAAGCAGAAGTAGCAGGACATTTCTATATTGTAACTGCTGAGATCAAAATGCTCCACCATTTTAGGAAAATGTATATTTTTTGAGCAGCTTTAATAAACACACTTTAAGGTTGTTTAGAATAAGGTTCCACCAGTGCTGCACTTTCATAATTGCATGAAATCCAAGCTGCAATCTACTCCGGCAGCGTGCATTGATCTGTGGGGTGTGGGAGAAACATAAATCTGTCCCGATCTGATTGATTGATGGAATTCTGTGTTTGTCCAGAAGTGTCCATTGACTGGAGTGTTGAGGACGTGTTCCTTCACTGACATGTCTTCTACAGTCACCTTGACTGACCCAGTTTGCCTTACAGTGTGACCCTTTGCTTTAAGCCAGCCTGATGTTTGCTGCGGTCAGTCAAATGCTTTGAAGAGGACAAGGGGGGCCTTAACCTAAAAGACTTAAGTGGCTACATGAAGCCACGTCTTGTTTACCAGAGGACCTTTTTCTGTTATGTCAAGCACAATTTTGTAGCGATTAGAATTTCATATGAATATGGTTTGATACATTTCTAATAGCAGAACCAAAAAAACAATTTAAATGTGCACACAGCAAAGCAGGAAACATTAATCTTGCTGCACTCAGGACACATTTGAAGAGGGGCTAGTATAAGCGCCTTAATGAAGGGGTGAATAATGATAACATGTTTTCTGGCGATGAGGAGCTGATATGCCTTTACCTGCTACTTGTGTTTTTCTTGCTTTTGCTTTTCCTTTTCAAGCTTTCCGTCTCTCCGCTGCTGATGAAGGGTGGCATGGAGGCATAGCCGTGTTCAGCTTCTGCAAGCAAATAAACAACATAGTTATCACGTGTCCATATATATGGCAATGCAAAATATAGCCACAGTGAAAATATGCTAAACTGACAACAGTAGTACAGCAAAATGTGCCACATTTCATCTTAAGCCTATTAAGAATTCAGTAGCAATGTCTTGTGATTAAATGCAGCATGCAATGGATGGATTTCATGCAGTATCTTTAGACAGTATTTTCTCTCCTCAGCCTGGACAATGATGTCATCTTGAACTGGAATAAACCCCACAACCAAACCACAACAGAGGGAAAGGAGGGGCCTCCATGAAAACAATGTCTCCCTGCACATCTAACTACACATGCACAATATGCTTCTTATTCATCAAAAAAAGGCAAATGCACGTGTTTTTTGTACTTGCAATATTTCCCAAAAATGTCAGAATATTGATTCATTGATTGATTCATTCATTGCATTTGTGAATGCATGGCTCCGATTACTTGGATGTAAAAAGAAATAAAGGGCTGCCTGCAACAGGATTGAAAATAGCTTGCCTACATAAGCATGATTGAGGGGGAGGGGTGTGATTGTAATTGTTCTTGTACACAACATAGATTGTAGAAAACAATACACTTTACCTCGTTCCCTGCGCTCAAGATACTCGGCTGCTTCGATCAACATCTGCACCATTCCGATCGCCGCCATTTTCCACAATAACACTGATATTAATGTAACAATCCGATGAGGGGTTCCTTGGATGTACACAACTTGCCTCAGGTTCTACCAATGCTCGCCTTTTTACACCCTGGTGGCTGTTCTAGTTATTTCCTTAAAAAAAAGGCAGTTACTCCTAGAGCCAAACGCTGTTATGTTCAAGTTAAATGTACTAAAATCAGCACCATTCAGTTAAAAGACAGGCTCTTTTTAATGACTGTTTAAACGGTTCAAGGGATTAGTGTTAGGTGCCTTGTCAACGCTAACACTTGTAGCCCTTTTTTTTCAAGCAAAGTGATTAATATCGTTGGTTTTGTAGTTCTTCGATGAAAAAAATAGCTTGTTGACAAAACAAAACGGCTTGCTTGACTTATACAAAGAAAACCGAGTATTGTTCCTTTTTGTCGAAACAAAAATGAGCTCACGTTAACACGATAAAAACTGCTAGCTCGGTTGATGTAAAAGATTAGGTAAATCAAAAAAAAAAACGACCGTTGGCCGTCAGTTGGTGTAAAAATTGATTAAAAAAAACACGAGCTAGTTGTCTTGAAAAGTTCAACCGACGAAGTCTTCTAACCTTATCGGTTCAGGGCTATGTGGCTGGTTAGTTCTGTGCTGGTTTATCGCTGATATGTCTCTCTGGAAACGCAGATAGCTGACTGACATCAACTGAGGAACAGTGAGTGTTTATCAAACTGCTTCCAAAATAGTGGCTTGTTGATCTGAACGTCAGTTAACTACTGTAGCCGACTTCACCACAAAGCTCCCGTGTACTGCGATACGATTGGCTACTGGACATAGCCAGTCAAGCTCCTACTGGATATGTATGCCGTCAATCACCAACGCCTCGTCACCAACTGCCACTGGGGCTCTTGTTCCGCCATTTTGGTTCCAGTTCACATTAGCAAAAGCGCACAGCGTTGAGCCAAGATGGTGACAGTTTCTGCATTCAACAGTCGGATCCTGTGATTGGTTGTTTGCTGGTAAACTTGTATGCTATTGGTTGCAATGCCCACGAGCTAAAGTGACAACGCCCGCTCAATGACAGGCGACACGCCTCTCTGCCATGCTGGTTCGCGGTGTACGGCGAGGATTGGTTGCCATGATGTTGTTTGTCTAATTTCGTGCTCAGTGGTTGGCCGGAATCACATGTTCTCTTATTATTGGACTCTCAATGTCCTATCACAAAGCATACATTTGCGCAGGCGCACTGCCTAGTGAAACGTGATATTAGCCAAAAGCCTGCTTTAAAATCAGACGGATGTCCATATTTAAAGTAGGAACAATATAAACACTGGACCTACTACACTAACGACGACTTGGGATAGGATATTCTGCTGCATACTGCGTTCTCCAGGACTAAATGTAATAAATGGATTGCTGACCACTCCATAGCATAGGCTTGTAGAAAAATATCAAATTAGGTTAAATATGGTGACAACTTGACAACCAAGCAAGCAACACACGCATACCCAAGTCTTTAAGTGTAGAATTAGCTGCATTTAGACATTCATTCACACTACACCATGTTATAATCAAAATGTACAATAGCTAAATGTTGTTGTTAGAAAATTAAATGTTACCACACATCATGGCAAATGCAACAGGAACATTTGGCTTTATTTATTCTTATAAGAACTGCAAACACACATATTTAAACTGCTTTTATTTCAAATAAAACCGACCAGGCACCTCAACAACACAAAGCTCCACATATTGTGTCCGCTATCAATAATCAGTCACAGCCGAGTGTTGATAGGAGATTTAAAAAGTATATACATAAATGTTGCATAACACAAAACAAGAAATAGCTCAATATCATCCACAACTATAAAGAAGGAGTACGAAGGTGAGTTTCACGATTTGTCGATACTTTCAGGCGATGAAGTCCAGTGGTCTGTTGAATCCACCTTTTCTGTTCATGTATTGCCTACAAAAAATATATATATATAGGAAAACATTACATCACTGTTACCCTCGCAACACTTGCAGATTACATCATCGAGCACCAATAGGGGAGCCGGGATCTCTGCATAGAGACACCTGCAAAAGGTGATTGGCTAAAGTAACAGTGGATGATGCTGAGAGCGCTCTGAAAAGTTGACACTCGTACTCGGACACCTTATCGACAACAGGGGCTCAAAGAAAATCCTAAAAATCATCACTATATATTAGAACAGGAGCCTGTGCAACTATTCTCAAAAACTGTCTGTTGCTAACAAAAAACACCTCAATACAAACCGGATTATTTATTTTATTTTGTTGTTGTTGACATACCTGTATTTTCTCTTCATGGAAGTATTGACAGCGAATGCATTAACTGATCCGTCAGTTTTCTTCCCCTGTTTGAAAGGAATCACATGAGACAGTGCAAGGTATATTTTTTGACATATTAAAAATATTAGGGGTTTCTTCAGTTTAAGGAGATTAAATACTTTTTTAAATGCCAATCTTTTTTTTTCGAATAGCTAAAGTCTCAGATTTTAAAATGCTTTTTGAGAAAACTGCAAGTCATAGAACCCTACATCCTTTACCAAAGCATTTTATAAAACTTTGATTTAAGACATTTTAGTCATAATTCTGCCTTATTTTTTAAATTAATGTTGTGACTTAAGACCCTGAGAATATGCAGGAACTCTGTAAATGTAGTAGAATCTGCTTGACTCCGCTCGTTTTCTACACTGAACTTATTTGTGAGGATCATTTTCTGGAGATAAAAATCTTTAAAACAAATCTGTATTCCTATAAAACGTATAATAAAAAGGTACAGCGGTTGGAAATGCCTAATTAAGAAAATAATGTACACTGTGTTATTGGTCAGTAAACAATACCATTACACATAAAACAGTAGCAAGTGTAACATGACACTGATTATCCAAAGAGTTTTAAATAGGAAGGTTTTAGAGACATATGTGTGAAGTAGTAAGCATACGAATAGATTAATGAGACTTGGATTACACTGCATTGGTCGTGAAAGAGTTTGCAAACAGATGTTTTAATATCGTTTTTGTATTGTTATATTTTACCCCAAGTTAGCAATTGAAAAAGTGTTATATTATAAATATAAATTAGAACATATTTCAGCACTTCATTGTCAAAGAAGGATAAATGTTGCAATAGAAGCAAGACCACCGTCACATCATCAGGATCTACCTCTAATGATACTGTGGGCATTCACCATGTGTTTGGAAAAATTCAGAGCATAACTACGACAAATTGGCAAGTAAAAAAGGCAAGGACAAAAACAAACAGTATGTCTATCTTCAGTGGAATGTGGAATAGAAAAGCAGTATTTGGAATAAAGTGCGCCTCCTTGTGGCTGCACACCACAGGACACCCTGTGCTCTCACCTTGGTGGAGTTAAAGGAACCAAATCCCATCAGCTTCATCATCTCAATCTCCTCTTCGGTTTTGCCCTCCATGTCTTCCTCTGTGAAAACGAAAGGATGCTTTTGAAGTTTTGCCGAAAACCTAAATGTTTGACAAAGCTGAAAGTCTTTTGAAATGCATGTCAATATAGCATTTAGGGGCACATTAACATTTGAATACCTGAGATCAGAATTGGCTTTGCAGCCTTTTCCTTCGGCTCTTTGCTGTCCTCATCACGCCGTTCGGAGGATGTGGAGCGATGGCGTCTGGGGGGAGACCTGCAGGGGGAACGAGGAAATGTGAAATAACTGAAGGATGCTTCTGCAACTTAAAGGGAATATAATGGTCATCATTTGTGTAAGTCTAATACCTGGACCTAATGTTCCCCTGTTTTGGTGTCTGAGTGTCTAACGGAGGCAACAATACAGGTTTCAATGCCATCGTTCAGCAAAGGACAACCACTTAAAGACCCTGTGAAGTGTGCACCTGTGCATGATCTGTTATGCTAATACGTATAGTAATGACCAAAATTGTCCATTGGAACCCATATCAAAAGATGTTGGAATAGCAACGAATTTGACGAGTTTTGAATTTGCCGGGGAAATCTGCAGTCGACCTTCGCCTTCGTGGGCGTGGCTTGCGATCTACTGCGTGACTTCACGAGATGGACGCCGCCGCACTGTTTACATTCACCACCGTTCATTTTTTCTCTTTTTCAAAGTCGAATTTCTCAACGTTTTTGAGCTAGTATTTTCCTGGAAAGTGTGTCGGAGTGGACTGGAAGTGATTGCCAATCGAGAAAACCTGACAATGGAGGCGACAGTGAAGAAAGAGGGATGAAAAACACAGGGGAAACGATGCATTGCCGCTGGCTGTAGTAATGTCAAGTCTGCCGAAGTGGCGATGTTTCTGTTCCCAAAAGATGAAGGTGAGCCTGGCTGGTGTCATTGTTTCGTAGATTCTTTGATTGATCATGATAAATAAAGGCCAGTGGTCGATTCGAGAGAGAGAGAAAGAGAGACTGAGAGAGTTACAGGGTTGTTGTTAGCATCTGGTGCTAGCTCGGAGCTAACGGAGATTAGCTGTTTCAACAATAAGGAGAGGGAGAGTGCTCTCCTGTGGGACTGAGAGAGATAACGTCAGCTCAGGGAGGTAAACTGTAGCCTAAGTTATCTCAGTGGGTTTGGTCATCTATGTAAACAAATATTTCCATCTATGTAATATTAGTTGTATAAAATAGGTTAAGAAATCCTTCCAATGTTTTTTGATTATTGAAATATATGTTTCATATGAGTGTTGAGAGCTGTATCCATAAATCTCTTAATGTTGCCCTCAAAGTGCACCAGATTGATCACTTTCCTCATCTATCCTGTCCGAAAAGCTGTCCAAATCAATCATTTCTCTCACACTAGTATCACTTTCCAGAGTCTCCGCCATGTTTACAATCGCAACTGGGTACATCTTGTGACGTCACAGCCACTATCGTCTGCAACTTTCGTTAGGCTCGGACGGCAAAATTAATAATTCATTAATTATGAAAAAAATATTTTAGCCATGAACAGGCACAATGATATGTAAGGAATGAAACTGCCATTTCATTTTGGTGCAAAAACATGCACTTCACTGGGTCTTTAAAGGGTTTGCTTTTACCCCAGGCATACGTGTTATAACTGTCAAATCTAATTAGGGAAAAGGAGCCTACAGAGAAATATACTGCGGTGCAAAATGGCCCACATTGCGACACGTTAAGTGGCCTCCTGTTGCAGTGTTACCTCAGCAGTAATACTGCACTTATTTCATAAATTGGCATTCACATTATTCATTAACACACAAAAACATGGGAGGATAGGATCATGGAGGACAAACACAAAGTCTCATTTGCAGATACATGTGCTTGTTCTCAAAAGGCAAATAGTACCATACATGAACTGCAATCATTCAAAACAAAACTAGTCTTTGACAATTACCTAGACTCATATTTGTTGACAATATAAAACACATTAAGTCTCAAATGTAATATTTATCCTACTTTTGTGTTAAAAATCTAAATAGCACACTGCAATTATAAAAGGAATTAAGAACCCCAGACATAAATATAATTTAAAAAGAAACGTGGCTAAGAGAAATCCCACCCAGTCTTCCATAAACTTTTCCTAACCTGGATCGTCTCCTGTGAGGAGATCTGGAGCGACTTCTCCTGCGCTCGCGATCTCGAGAACGGGATCGCTCCTTCTCCCTTCGCCTTCGCTCACGATCCCGAGAAGTGGAGCGGGAGCGCCTTCTCTCTGCAGGGGAACGAGATCATATTAGCCGGGAACTGAGAAATGTAACAAGCCTTATGGGCATCCACACAATAACAGTGTTCCACACACCATTAAGAGGTGTGATTTAAAAAAGGGCTTAACCTCATCCATCTGTTGGCTCCATGCGTGTCTAATTAAAGTGTATTTGAAGTTTTCTTTTGCAAAGACAGAGTGCAATGTATGCCACACGTAGGACTGACAATTATAATTATTTCTATTATTAGCTTGATCAATCTATTGGGTCTCTAAAATGCCTGAAAGTAGTGAGAAATATCAATCACAGTTAGTCCAAGTCTTTAAATGTCTTTTATTTTCAGTTACTAAAATAAAATTAAAAAAAGCACTTTCATATGATATAAAACAGAGAAAAGCAGGACATCTCTATACATCCGAGAAGCTGAATTTTTTGGCCCATTTCGCAAGAACATTTAAGTTAATACTATTTCTGTTTAATTGGTGGATAAGAGTGCCTTCAATTCATTCTTCATGCAAATGTATATTGTTGTTGATATAATACAGATATTACATTGTTTTCAGGACACGTTACCTTTACTCTTTAACTTTTCGACCTCAGGTAGAACTTGGCCGCCTGAATATGCAAGAACACATTAAAATACTGTACAGATCTACATATTAGGTAAGGCGGATCTTAACCAATGTGCCTTTAAAAAGTTTATAGTTTGAAACCCTGCCCCGCAATGAAAGGTCAAATGTGTGGAAATTCAGTCACATATTTTTAAAATGATGTAATCTAAATTGACAATAACAAGCACAAACCAACTCAAATGTTTCCTAAAATGTGATGTTTTTACGGAACATCGTGGAAAGATCAAAGTTCTTATATCACTCTTTAAATCAGTCGATGTGATTAAAAGACTGGACTCAGGTTGCATCTGTATTTCACAATCAGAAACAGGTCTATTGCCAAGTAGTTTTACACATACGAAGAATTGACTTGGTGTACTTGATAGACTACATAAAACACAGTTAAAGAAGATACAAAGTAAGAAAAACAACACCCCAAAAAAATACATTTGTGTGCATGCATGTAAACATAGTAAGTGTATAGCTTGAAATATGCTATGTTTGCACCAAACTTCGTCATTAAATGAGATTTATTTGTATCTGTTGAGTATTTGATTCAAACAGAAGTATTACAAATTACATTTTCAATTCTAATCAGACTTTATTTAGGAGTTAGGATACAACTCATGGAGGTCTAAAATAAAAGAATGCTAATAGACGAAAAAATAAGAAAAATCGAGATTAGAAAAATCTATCGTGATATAGCTTCTATAATTCTGCACTTTCTAGAATGTGTTAATTGAATTTTCACATTGTGGTAATGTCTGCTTTCTTATACTGTGAAATAAGATAACGTGTTATGTTTGGAGCTCAGTAGCATCATCATGACCATCATGCGTTGTGTTTACGTTAGCTAAGTTAGCTTAGGTAGCTAACGATAACTTCTAAGTATTCTTACCTCGTCTTGGAGGAGTCCTACTCCTGCTCCTGCCCATGTTCTTATGAAACAACAGTGACCCTAGTAGTTAAAGGTATTACTGAATATAATACAATTAAAGGGGAGAATCTTTACCAAACTGGGGGTTGTTTTGTATGGCTACCACTTCAATGCAGGATGGTCTGTTGTCAGTTGCTATGCTAACTTCCGGTTAGCTTCCTCCATTAGAGCGCCCTCTACCGACGTGGAGGAAAGTCGCCTCCTGTTTTAGAGCTATATCAATGGTTCTCAATTTAAACGAAAGGAATAACTCATTTTATATATAAATGCTATATAAACAATGATGTATTTTAAATGTTCAACTGTTACCATGAATAAAAAAAATATTAATACCATGACACATGATTTGTCTATTTTTTATATTAGTATTTTTAAATGTACATTCATTTAGTAATTTACTTATTCATGTAATCACAAATTTGTTCTCTTTTGTTCATTTACTTTTGATGGAGGAAAAGGAAATGGATGAATTTGTTTTGCAACAGGACATTACACTATGAATTCATATGAAAACATTTTTAAAATAAAAATTGTATAGGAATAAATAAATATATACAATATGTGCAAAGAAACGAAGATGCAATACATTTTTTATATTTAATATTTCACTTAATTTGTGATTCATTTTTGTATTGGGCCAATTAAACATTAACTTACATAATATTGCATTTTTGATTTATTCAACAATTTAATTACATTTTTAGATATGTTTTTACATTTGAGTTATTTTCATTGTCTTCTCTTTAAAAAACATGTTGTATGGTATTTCCTTGTTAACCCATAAGAACCCGGACCCATTTCTACTTTTGAGGAAATTAAGGGGAACATCATTTAGACTAAATAGACCACATAGAACACATTTCTGACAACCATACACACCCACACGGTCACTGAGGTCTGCTGACAGACTCCTTCTGGAAGTCCCAATATCGAGGCTAAAGCAGCGAGGAGACAGAGCCGTTGCTGTTGCAGCTCCAAAGTTATGGAACGAATTACCCCTCCAGGTTAGACTTGCTTCAACTCTGCCTGTTTTTAAATCTCGTTTAAAAACCCACTTCTTTTCCCTGGCTTTTACAGACCAGGTGACACTTGTGCTTTTAAATTTGGGTTTTTATCTAACTAGGGTTTTGTATTGTTTTTACGTCATGCAGGAGAGTTTTTCAGTCTGTGGCTTCTGATCTGGGTTCATTGTCTCGTGTTTTACATTTGTTTCATGTCCTGTCTGTTTGTATGTATTTATGCTATGTTTTTATACAGTTGTTGATGTACAGCACTTTGTTCAACTCTGTTGTTTTTAAATGTGCTATATAAATCAAATGGATTGGATTGGAAGAACCCCCCCCCCCTAGGGTCAAATATCTGAAATTTGAACATTCTTTGAATTGAAGAATAAGAACATATCAACTCAATATAATTGAATCAGCTAAATTAACTGAGCAGATCGTAATCATATTTCTAATTGAGACATACTGTATGTGTCACTCCGGGTTTACTGTGAAAGTTTAGGGTTAAAGTCCCGATGTGACACCAGTTTCACAGCAATGTTTGTCTCATTTGTTTCATATCAATTTGATCAAGAAATGTTTCCACAACAGGTTCAATGTAACTAAGGACAGGTTATGTAAGCATTTTAATTAATAAATGGCTTGAATTTTACCTTTAGCAACAAACAAAAAGGCTTTTGAAGTGTAGCTCGTTCTGTCACATGTGTTAGTCTGGCACATGGACATCTTGGATATGTTGTTATGGGAACACAAAATCACATGTCCTGGACAATGACCCACCAGACTGTTCAGTGTGTGTCACTTAGGGACTTCATGAGATCAAAACAAGGCTAAAGCTGCAGGAACTTTCCAGAACATTTAAAGTGCACGTACAAATAATCATACTTTAATAAGGACTTCAAATGGTCAAACAGGCAGAGAAAGAAACGTAAACCAGATGTCCAGTTGATTTTAAATCAAACTTGATCTTTAATGACTGATACATGGTCACCTTGCAACACTCACTTATACATTCTAATATAAAATAAATTAAAACCATAAGCAAACATCACACATCAGCATATCTGATAACAGCTACTGGTTACAACTAAAAATAAATACAACTCTCAAGAGGTATTTTGCACACATACACTTAAAAGAACAATGGAAAAGTGGAATGTTTAGTACCTTCAGTATCTTCTATTACTGGGTTTCAAACTGCATCGGCAAGCAACAAATTATTTATGCTTCATCCTTTTTCGGGTTAATAGAGGCATTTAAAGCGACTTGTGTTTTGTTGCGAGTCAGTTTTTCTTTATTCTTCCCTGCTGCAATAACGTCAATAGGCTGATATTTTCACACAGAACCAGCATTCAGAGGAGCACAATCAGAAGCTATCAGTGTATTTCTACATGTACTGCACCTGTGCTCACAGAGTATACCTGCAACATCTATCTGATAATTAAAACCAAATAATGACTAGAAGATGCCTATGATGATGAACAAATACAATGTACTTAAATGTCAATATACATATGTTAAGTGCCTCTTACATGGATAATTGGTGCATAATTCAAGGGGTGTTAAATGTCTGCCGTGTCTTGCAAATTTGTGGATTAAAAGTCAATGGTAAGAAACAAATTCTGAGTGCACAAGTAACTAAATTTAAGAAAGAGTGTTTGAATGCCTATACAGTGAAGTTAAGTAATGGTTTGATAGCACAGCAGATGAAAATAAGACGTGAGAAATACAGGGACTGAGTGTGTGTGACAAGAAGCATCAGGTTGTACCGGACCTGGGTCAAATACTGCGTGAAAACATGATCAGTGTTCTTTAAACTAAGGTGAGACACTACAGGCAAATATATCTTTCATATGGGGTGGAGGCGTGTGGTGCAGTGGGATGTGTGTCGGTGTTCGGATCAGGGGGTCACAGGTTCAAACCCCACTGCAGTCAGCATGTCGTTGTGTCCCTGAGACACTTCACCCCAAATTGCTCCTGTGGGGATTGCCCACAGTATTGAGTATGTAAGTCGCTTTGGATAAAAGCATCTAACAAGTGACATGTAATATTACTGGAAGGGAAATATAAGAAAAACACATTTGTGCCTTTGTAGATTTTTACTTAATTCACCAAAAGTTAGCATTAGATGATGGTTCTTTTGCATATTTAAACCAACATTTCTTAATTTAAGTAACTGGAGGGAGTTTCATGTTGATGTCTTAACAGGTTGTTTTTTACCCTATTCTCCTGTAGTGTGTAAAAATGAATTTTACAGTGTATATCTTTGATGGCAGTTTTCTCAAAATGAGTCAGAAAATTCCACTTCAGTAGCAATTACTGAACATTAACCAAACATTCATGCCTATGTTTATTCTGAGGGTTATTAAAGAGGGGTTTGTTCACACACTCTTCGGTTTATAGAACGTTTTATCGAAAAAATTATGGTAGAAACTGATTTATGGTTTGGTACATAATATAATTGTCTTATGTAAGTAATCAACTGAGGACTTATAATGGCGTTATCTATTAGTTAATAAACTAAGCCCGTTCACCTGCAGTGTCTCCCTTAAGATGAATCACCACTTAGATCGAGCATCAGTGTTACAGTAAAGTATTTGTAAGTGAAGTTAGTACACCGTGTCTGTGAAGGACATCTGAACTGACTCTAGATCTGCTGCTGCGGTTAACTCTGTCACACACTAAGGAGATGTTTCACTGTGGTATTTCACCGAGGTCAGGGGTCCCTGAACGCCTCAGGTCTCGGCCTTCTCCTTCTGCTTCTTGCTCTTCTTCAGGAACGACGGCGGCTTGAACTTCTTCTTCTTCTTGGACGGGGACTTGGAGGGCGAGCACTCAGGGGTGCCGCCTTGTGGTTTGGGCGGTGGAGCGGCGGGCGTGGAGGTGGTGTCGTTGGTGTCGTTGGTGGAAAGAGCCTTCATCCCTTTCTCAAGCTCCTCTGTCGTCTGCTTCTCCTCCTCGCCTCCGTTCTGAATGGCTGGAGACTCGGGCTTTGCCTCTTCTGCTCCAATAAAAAACAAAAACATAAAGTAATGAGCAACATTCACAGATAGCCAGAGGTGGGAAGTAGTGGAGTACAAATACTTTGTTACTGTACTTAATCTTTCTGGTATCAGTACTTTACTCCACTACTTATTTTTCTGACAACTTTTTACTTTCTACTTCTTACATGTTGAACCCAAATACCTGAACTTTCTACTTCTTACATTTTCCAAACAGGCTGGTTCCTTTAGTTTGAATGTGTGTTTGGTGGCGTGATCATTATTATTTAGAGTCATTGCGTGCCTATTGATTTGAACACGATCCGTGTATCCATCATTTCCTGGTCTTCTCTAAAGAAGAGGGACCAATGAAAACGTTGTCATGTTGCCGTTGTTCAGCATGGAAACATTCATTAGCTAACAATGACATTATTGTTCTATTAATATAAAGGGAGGTCAGGTACTCTTTAAAACAGCTGCTAGTTATGGGTACTTTTTACTGAAGTACATTTCAAAGCCTCTTTACTTTGACTTGAGTAAAGAAGTTTAGTCAGTACTCAGAGTATTTTTAAACACGAGTATCTGTACTTCTACTCGAGTAAAGGATGTGTGTACTTTTGCAATCTCTGAAGAGAGCTGAGAGGAATGCAGCTGCAAAGCAACATTCTGGACATGTCGCTGCAGATGAACATGCTTGCTTAAAAGGAATATTTCACCCACAAAATGATCTATTGAATTTCAATTATTCACCCTGGGTTACGTTGAATTTGGGAAGAAAACTTTGGTTTTTGTCACAACAGGATTTAACAAAAATGTATCTAGAATATTCAAATTTTTCTGATCCTTGTTTCCCGTGGAACACGTGAGAAAAATAACCTTTTCTTCCCAAATTCAAGGAAACAAAGGTTACTGATGTACAAATTATTATTTTGGTAGTGAATTATTAGTTAAATGGGTGGTGGGTTGTCATTCTCTGTACTTACTAGTGAGAGAAGACCAAAGCACCAGAAGTGTGCCCTACGAGTCAGTCACACAGAAAAGGACAGACAGACAGACAGAGTACAACACAGTAGGTACAGATGAAATATGTAATGTAAATAAAGCCAAAATAACAGACATTTTGACTCATAACAGAAATATTCTCCATTTACTTTGAATCATTTTCAGGGCAATGCCTGCTCACTGGAAGATACACAAGTAAAGAAAGCTTTATTAATACTTTCAACCTCCTCCTGTATTTTTCTGTTCCTTCAAGTCAAAATGTCTTTCATGAGAAACATCCATAACACATGGTATCAAAAACAGCCCATGTTACGCCTTTAAATATAACATGCAAACCTTTTCCAGCACTTTGCGCTTATATCTTGTTTTTATTTGTGCTGTGTTGAGGTTGTGTTTTTATTTAGAATTTTAAATTGTAGTCTGCGTTAAAATGTAATTCAATTATAGATTTTTAAAATTATTATTTATTTTAAAACATTGTCTTTCTTACATTGTTTTGCTGCTCCCTTAGGCCTTTATAAAAAGAAGCTCAAATCATTGCATTATGTTGAAAGTGCTGGCTGTTTTTACAGAGCTTAAACAACCTGGAATAAGATGCAGAACAGTCTAATGTTTACCTAATTTCTTTTGATAGGGCAATTTAAATAAATAAGGAGGTTTAATACAGCTGTTTCTAAATGTGTGTATGAGGTCCTAATACAGAAATGTAACAGTAATGTGTGTATAAGCTGCATATAAGATTGTTTTTAAGTGTGTAGGAGCCACAGGTGGGAAGTAGAGGAGTACAAATATTTCATTACTGTACTTAAGTACATCTTTCTGGTATCAGTACTTTACTCCACTACTTATTTTTCTGACGACTTTTTACTTTGACTTCTTACACTTTGAACACAAATAGCTGTACTTTCTACTTCTTACATGTTGAACACAAATACCTGAACTTTCTACTTCTCTCATTTTCCAAACAGGCTGGTTCCTTTAGTCTGAATGTGTGTTTGGTGGCGTGATCATAATTATTTAGAGTCATTGCGTGCCTATTGATTTGAACACGATCCGTGTATCCATCATTTCCTGGTCTTCTCTAAAGAAGAGGGACCAATGGAAACGTTCTCATGTTGCCGTCGGTCACCATTGAAACATTCATTAGCTAACAATGACATTATTATTCTATTAATATAAAGGGAGGTCAGGTACTCTTTAAAACAGCTGCTAGTTATGGGTACTTTTTACTGAAGTACATTTCAAAGCCCTCTTTACTTTCACTTGAGTAAAGAAGTTTAGTCAGTACTTCTACTTTTACCAGAGTATTTTTAAACACGAGTATCTGTACTTCTACTCGAGTAAAGGATGTGTGTACTTTTACCATCTCTGGTAGGAGCTGTGTATAAAGAGCTGTAACAATAGTTTCTGAATGTGTGTGTGAGCCGAGTTTAAAGAGGTGTAACACAGTTTTCAGAAGCTTATGGAGCATGAGGGCAGATGTCAGACTTGGAGCAGCTGCTGGTCGGCGTGCAGAGCGTTAACGGCCTCACCTGAGAGAGGAGGGGGAGTCTCTGTGGGGGAGGCAGCGGGGGGAGACTCCTTGTCATTTGCCACCTCCTCCCCTACTCACACAAACACACACACAGTCACACACAGGGAGGGACAGTGAGGCTGTGCAGGAAGTTAGGAGTTGTGAACATAGTGTACACCACAGACACAATATGTTCAGGGAGCTGTGTGTAACCTCCAAAAATAAAACTTAGATAAGTGCACAATTCGTTTTTGAATATTTTAAAACATGTTGTACCAGAAAACATGAATTCAGAAGGGGTACAAATCATGCTTTATAGCACGAAACAGTGAAAACATTTGGTACAACTATAATAGAATATATAGTGTTGTTGGCAGTAATTGTGTTACACACAGCACCTTTAAGAAGGTTAGAGGAAAATGTGCAATTTATCAAAAGTGGAAGTGAGCTACCTTTACTTTACATATATTACGTTTATATAGCCAGAAGTACATGAAAGGTAAAATCAATAAGATGATTCGATATTAACGATAAGTCAGTTGCATTTTCGAAAATAATAAATGAAAAACTTCACCCACAGAGGAAGAATTCAAGGTATCACTGTGCGAGTTACTAATATAAAAAGGACAGTTCCTTCAAACTATCACATATGGGTAAAACTGAAACATGCTTTGATCCATATAGAGCACTGGGAATTCACTTTTAATAGCTATATTGTGTTTAATTTATCCCCTAAAATATTCATATAAAAGAATAAAACACAAGAAATTAAATTAAAAAATAGCAAAAAACAAAATAAATACAAATATATATATATATATATAAAGATAAGAAGTCAAATTAAAAAAGTAAAAAAAGTATTTAAATAAACGGAAGAAATGTTTTTTACAATATGTCACAGCAACAGAAATGTGCATATTACAAATCGAGTTCTAAGCCAAAGTGTAAACAGACCGTATGCAGTTACTATTGTAATTTTGTAACTGCAAGGTAAACATCTAAATAGAGTTTATAAAGTGGGCTGAGTCGTGTGAAATGAATCCTACCGTTGGTTCCTCCATCCTGTTTCTTCTGCACCTCCTTGCGGTACTCGTCCAGCTCCTGGTCCGTCAGCTGGTTGAAGGGGTTGGGAGGTTCTGGTTCTGGTGGGACTTTAGGAGTGTCCTCAGGAGACTAAAAGACAAGCAGAGACAGACAATGAAAGCTTTGAATATGACAGCTGAGGGAGGAGGACTCAGAGAGGAGATGGTCTGCAGTTTACCGGAGGACTGTCGACCGTTATAACGCTGGCAAGGACTTGAGACTGCGGTCCAGCCGTCTTCATGTCCTGACGATTCTGCTGTCGGATCTGAAGAAAGGAACAACAAGTCTTGTTTGTTTCACATAGATAGTGTGCAAAGATAGATCAGAAGACAACTTTGCAACTATATGACATGAGACAGAAGCATACACTGCCTAACTTGCAAAAAAATAATATTTGTTTACAACATTTCAGTTTGACACAACACATTAACAAGCCATCTTTAATATTGTGTGGCTTTTTTAGATTATCAACCTGATAAAACTAGCCTTCATGTCCTGTTATATTTGTATTTATTTATTTACTTTATCTCTCCTAGAGGCTTAAATTGTACACGATGCCATGCCTATCACCCACAACATTTCCAATTTGCAATAAAATAAATGATTATCGTATCATTTTAACGCCCCAAGGGCTAAACTTCATAGTGCAGAATTGTTTTTTTGTATGTGCAATTTAAACTCTGGGGCTTTAAACAGTAATTTTCTAGGAATCTTCTTTCTTAATCTTAGCAATTTGAATTTGTTTTATGCTTGTTTTAAAGGTCCCATGTCATGGCCATTTCTATTGATCATATTTCCATTGTTGAGGTCTACTAGAATAGATTTATATTGTGCAATGTTCCAAAATGACATTGGTTTCTCATCAGCATCTCTGTATAGTATGTGTATTCACTCTCTGTCCTAAACGGCTTGTTGGAGCTCCTGCCCTCCCCCCCCCCCCCCCCCCCCTCCCTCCCTGTGAGCCCACTCTGTTCTGATGAGTCCACCACGTTACAGCGGAACATCAGTGATTATGTGTTACAATGGCGTTAGCAACCAGAAAATGACACTAGTAATGACAAACAGATGAGAATGCTGCGTGGGGTCTGGGTGTCGTGTTGGCGGGACGTTGCGCGGCTCGCTGCTGTGAGGAGGGGACAGTGTGAGCTGGGTTCATTTCCTGCTTGCTGCGTGGGGTCTGCGAGACAGCGAGACATCGCGAATGGACGTGTAAGCGCGCCACAGTTTCGCCGCTACAAGGCTCCACTATCTAGGGTTCTGGGGCAGCATAGACAGGTATTTCTGTGTTAGAGTTTTACTCGCTACATGGCGTACTTTGAGGGTTTGTGACTCTGCAGACTGGTTACATGCAGAAAAACCTTCATAACACACAAGGGGACGGTTATAACTGGAAAAGCATGACATGGGCCCTTTAGAGGTATATGTCATCACGGAAATAAATGTGTAAATAGGGAGTGGGATGTTTCAGTTGATTCGGACTTGCAAGTCAAGATTCTTGCAGTTTGCAGGATTACATCAGCCAAGTCTGAAAAGATAGGAACTATTGAAGACGTCACCTTGTTTCGTGTGGCGATCACCTCCTGAGGGTTGGTGAAAAGAGGCACAAACTGGTTGGTCTCCATCTTGATGGCCATGCTTCCAGATTGTGTTATCTCTTCGGACTTCAACCACTAAAGAAAGACATACAAAATAATACATCATAATCCACTTAAAATAACCAAATGGGCAAAGGTTTAGGACTCAACATGTCCAAAGTGTAAAGGATCCATTCTGTGTCATTTAGTGTAAACTCAATTTCTGCCAGTAATAGAAAAAATAAGAACAAAAATAATCCTGTTAGTCACACTTGACGGACTTTTTTGAAATAAAGAGACAAATGACTTAGTAATTAAAATGATTGCTGTTAACAAGTGTCTACAAAAAATGACTTAGCATGACAAAATAATAACTTAGTTTCATAAAAAAATGCTTTATGAAAGGTTCTCAGTATTTTGAGATAAGTAAATCTTTATAATAAGAAACGTTCTTTTGATGTTGCAATATTAAGTAATTACTTTGAGATATCAAGTCATGATATCATGACGTTGGCGGACATCATTTAGTCATTTGCTTGCTTAAAAAACGATTTTAACCCCTTAGAAAGTATGTTTTTAAGCTTTGAAAATGTGGATGTTTTTCCACCAGAGGGCAGACTCTGATCCTAGAGCAGCGGCTCTCCTCTGCAATGCAGAGAGAGGAGAGAGGAGAGAGGGAGGAGGGAGAAAAAACAGAGAGGGGGAGACAAGCTCCTCCCACTGATGTAAGAGAACCAGCCTCATATTGTTTTTGTCTCAAAAGGACTCATGTTTTCTCCAAGGCAAACAGGAATAAAAACACATGCTGTACAGTGCAAATCAACACCCATCAGAGTCAGAGAGAACAGTGTTGGTCTTGGATACAGAAACTCGTCGAATGAACATTTCATGTAACCAATTTATTTATTATTTTCCCCTTCAGTCATCACTTTAATCCCCCTCTAATCTCTCAGCTCTATCTCCTTCACTTCTTTAAACCTTCATGTCATTAGACAGTCTTCATCTCAACTTTAAAAGGAAACATCACACACAATCAATCAATCAATCAACCAATCAATCAATCAATCAATCAACCAATCAATCGTCAGAGAAATATCTACAACTATTTTGATAACAGGTCAACTACTGAGTTATTTTTAAAGCAAAGATTGTATAAAATGCTGCTTTCAGTTTACAGATATTTTATTATATTATTTTGAAATGAAGATCTTTTGGACCATCTTTTGGACCTCGCCTTGGACTTTTAAAAACTGGGAAGAATAAACATCACTATTTTCTGACAATTAGTTCGGTAATCTATTCAGTTAGAAAATAATCTGCCAATTAACCCATTAAGGGATTAATGGTTAGTTTGAGCACTACTTGCAGCATTCATTAGAACTTTGTCTTTTCAAAAAATAGATAAATCCACAAAAATTGACCTCAGATGTTGCCAATGACATTTTTATACTAACTGATTAACCCATTAATTTAAAAATACAATCAGTAGATGCCTGGATGATTATAGTAATCCTTAGTTGCAGCTATAGTCTGCACTAAATTGTGGATGTTGCAATAACCTTACAGATAAAGCATGTTTTAGCGCTCCAGCCTGGACCGTTATTTTCTAAGTCTGGTCATCAATTTTCCTTTAGACAATTCTTGAACTCCCTCCATATTGTGATTTATTCAATAAATCCGGATATGGCAAAAGTACACACATCCTTTACTCAAGTAGAAGTACAGATACTCGTGTTTAAAAATACTCTGGTGAAAGTAGAAGTACTGACTAAACTTCTTTACTCAAGTGAAAGTAAAGAGGCTTTGAAATGTACTTCAGTAAAAAGTACCCATAACTAGCAGCTGTTTTAAAGAGTACCTGACCTCCCTTTATATTAATAGAACAATAATGTCATTGTTAGCTAATGAATGTTTCCATGCTGAACAACGGCAACATGACAACGTTTCCATTGGTCCCTCTTCTTTAGAGAAGACCAGGAAATGATGGATACACGGATCGTGTTCAAATCAATAGGCACGCAATGACTCTAAATAATAATGATCACGCCACCAAACACACATTCAGACTAAAGGAACCAGCCTGTTTGGAAAATGTAAGAAGTAGAAAGTACAGGTATTTGGGTTCAACATGTAAGAAGTAGAAAGTACAGGTATTTGTGTTCAACATGTAAGAAGTCAAAGTGAAAGTAGTGGAGTAAAGTACTGATACCAGAAAAATGTACTTAAGTACAGTAACAAAGTATTTTTACTCCACTCCTTCCCACCTCTGATTAAATCAAAAGTAATGATTCTCTGAGCCTCACAGTGGTGCGCTGCCCCGGGCTGTTTAGCTCCTGGTTGACTTTCTGGTAGCTGTTGGGGGTGTTGAGCCAGCGGGTCCTCTCCTGCTGCTGCCTCTGGGCGAACGGGTGCTGCCTCAGAGCCGGGTGCACCCCGTCGTCATCGAACTGGTGGTGAGCGGTTGCTGTGGCCGGCACCTCCACATCCCTCCGTGTCCGCGAGCGCTCCAGCAGCACCGGGAAGCGGTACGCGTATCCTGTACGGTAGCCCTGGAGGACAAGAGGAGACACAAGATTCAGACTAACTGACTCAGATGCACCATTTGGAAACAAATAAATAACTACTTGTGATTATTTCAAAGTCAACTTTATTGTCAATCTTTCAGTTTGTGTGTACAGACAGAGAGATTGACTGATATTGCAAATGTGCATCTAATTCCTAATATTGGTGGGATTGATTGTTTTTAAATTATCATTCTGATTATCATTGAAAAATACATTAAAAGGATCATGGTGTGATTATTTAAGAGGATCTGCTCATCAATGCTTCGTCATTAGTATTGGTATCTTTATAATATCAGCCACTTTTCTAATGCATACAAAATACACTTTTACTGTACCAGATCATGTCAAGCTGTCATCAATCAGGGGACAACAATTATACTGAGACTTTAACTTAATTAAAAGTAGTCTTATAACCCAACACACTATTTGTCAAAAGCTTGCTTATGTTTCCTTACAGTCGGATAGCTGTCCATTATGTGTTACATTTTTAAAGATGTAGCTCAAGCATTTATCCAACTTGATTGGAAGCGTGTGTGTGTGTGTCTGTCTGTCTGTCTGTCTGTCTGTCTGTCTGTCTGTCTGTCTGTCTGTCTGTCTGTCTGTCTGTCTGTCTGTCTGTCTGTCTGTCTGTCTGTGTCTGTGTGTGTGTGTGTGTGTGTGTGTGTGTGTGTGTGTGTGTGCATGCGTGCGTGCGTGCGTGTGTGTGTGTGAGTTCTTAAATAATGTATATATAGGACAAGCTTAAATTATGCAGTTATAAGGGCATGTGAGGAAAGATGAACGGAGACCTTGTGTTACATTTTCATGCCAACACACATAAAACATCTTGCCCCTCATGGTTTTAAATCCGTCTAAATGTTGGACAGATTGTTCAGAAAATGTTCGGTTAATGTGATCTTTGAATGGCACTTAAAGGAATATATGACGTTTTAGGAATTAGGCACATTGGCTTTCTAGAAGGGAACAACATCTGCTTACCAGCCCCTCTTACACTGAACTTAATTAAACACTTTATCTTGTTTGTTTCACCCCGACAAAAACTCAAATGTAAAATAAGTTTATTTTAAGATACCCTGTTTTCTGATTTTAAATAATAAAATAAAGATTGTAGACATTGTTTTGGAGCTTTAGCAAAGCGGAAGCTTTTGTTACTTTCAGACAGAGCCAGGCTAGATGTTTCCCCGTGTGTCCGGTCTTTAGTTACTTTAGTTCGTTTCAGTACTTTAGTAGCCTTTGTGTAGTAAAGTGTAAGAAATCATATCTGCTGATGTGAACTGAACATCAAATGCTGCCGCTCTACATTAAAAGCTTTCCAATCCGCAGGAAAGCTTTTAGGCTTTTATTGTGCTTCAGGAAATGGAGCAGAATTAATCTCTGCACTTATTCTGAGTTCACATGATTGTGTTAAATAAAAAAATGATGTGCATTGACCATATAGCAACGTATTGATCACATTTAGGTTGAATTACCTTAAAGGACTTTAGTTGATGTGAGGGTATAATATTTCTTTGTCTATTCAGGCATTTTCATATTGTCTAGTCCAGTGTTTTTTTTAATTCTTTTTTTTTTTTACATATAATTGTAACGCAATACATGATTGTCACTAAACGCCTTGTCTCTACATTACAATCAAATATAAAAAATAATTGATTAATTCATTTGAATACAAATTCAAGTTAGCAGCTATTAAAGGCATAAAAAGAATGTTAATAGAAATGTTTCTTCTGCCCGTAAAGTGTCCAAACCAGGCTTTTCTGGATAAGCACATTTTTAAAACATAGTCATTGTCCATGCCGGTTTCAGTTGGATTATTTGTCACAGTTGCTCCGATCAGATCGGTCTCCTCCATTTTGTAGATTATTTACGACTTTTGAATCCACATAAACACATCGGCAAAACCCGGCTTACTTTGAGCATGTGTTTGAAACAGTTTAATCCCTTTGTGAATTGTTTCCACTTGCGCCGTCCTTTAATTTCTTCATACAGCTGGAATCCAAATGAATTAATCCTGAGTCCAATAACCATCAAAGTCGCTCCAATAGTGCTCCTTAATTACACTTTCATCCTCCTTTAACAAAATACTTCACATTCATCCAGTTTGTGACAGCATAGCATTTTTGAGACTTTTAAACTTTAACTACCGCTGTTGCGCCCCCCCCCCCCCCCCTTGTGTGTGTGTGTGGGGGGGGGCGCAACTTCCAACAGGAGTCATTTGGGGGGGCTCTCGGGGAAAGGTTGGGAACCCCTGGTCTAGTCATTATATTTCTGCATGTCATAGTTAGGGTGGCCACCTCATTATTGCTCTGTAGCAGGACAGCGGGCTTCATTTTGCTAAGATGAGGGTTTATAAATGTTTATTTTGATATCAGATGGAATACCTATCCGCTGTGGCGCAGCATTTTGATCTGCTTTAAAACGCAGTGGGCTTTGTGAAACGTTCAAGGTAACAGCACTGGACCTATTCCATCTTATAAATATAATTAATTGATAATAAAAGAGTAATATTTTTTGGTTGAATAGAAGAATATTACCCGAGAGAATCAGATCAATGTTCTCAAGGCAGAAAGATGTAATGCTCATTTACAGTAAACACAGGAAACTCTATATAAAAAGACCTAGGGATATTTAGCTGCTAATGTTAAATGAAACTTGGTCTACGCAGAAGGATACTTTGTCAGTGAAACAGTCTTTATGTTGCAGTAGAGGAGTGGTAGGAGACGCACTGGGCTGCAGAGAGAAAGAGCTGCAGGGTGAATCAGCAAACCTCCCACACAGCAAGGTACAAGAGGTAACTTTGTTTTATTACCTTATTTTACTGTAGAAAGGTTGTAACATGTTATTGTATTTTATTAATATTTCATCAATCACTTATTAACGTTTATAGTTTTTACCACATTAATGGTATTACAGCCTTTAAATCTATTTTATTACACGTTAATAATTGTTCTTACCTTCCTCATGTTAAAGCTTGAATTGTCTTCTATTGTTTTACAGTCCTATATGTTTACACCATTAAATATATTTATTTCTATTTGTATTTAACTGAACTACATGTGAAAAGAAAGGAACCTTTTTTTAATGTATAATATATGTATTAATCTTCACTTTACACATGTTACAGTATGTTTATTTGAGTTCAGCCTACCAGGTTATCCATGGTTCTCATGAGGGCCTCGAACTCGTGTTCCCCGATGCGGGTCTTGGTCAGCGGTCCGAAGGTGGACCCGGCCCAGCCCACGGTGCCGGCCACGCTGGGTTTATGGACGCTCCGATCCAGCATGATCAGGTTCTGTTCTCCACCAGCACAGCACAGAGCTGACACCTACAATACAATAAATAAAACACATTCAAGGTCCCCTATTATACTGTTTTTCATCAATATGTTATAGGTCTCAGATATATACAGAACATGTCTCTGTTTGGCTCCAAACACCAAACAGATCAGTGTAGCAATACCCATAATCCCCTCTGTTTCAGCCCTGTTTCCAAAGTGCTGATTCTCTGTCTGTTACTTTAGATGAAAATAAGGAGCCCCTCCTCACGCCCCCTTGGTTAAAAAGAACACAATGGTGCTCTAGGAGGAGATTCAGGTGATAAGGGGGGGGGGGGGTTACCTTGGTTGCTGATTGGCTAATGGCTACACAAGCCAAAAAATCGTTATGACATCATAAAGTGGCCAAAATCTGATCAGCTCATTTTCAGACAGGTTTTTATATAAATGGATCAGGACAAAGAGAGAGAATCTTTTTTCCTGAAACCTTCAGAGTCTCTTTACACAGAGCCCCCCTCTGTGTAAAGAGATCCCAAAAGTTTCAGGAAAAAATATGTAGTTGATGTAGAAGAGACATGAAGAAGAGGATTTTGCATAATAGGTGAGCTTTAAAAACAAGCTGCAGCTTCTCTTAGGTCCTAATTCTGGAAAAGGTTACTGAGCACATTTGCACATTTTGTCTTTTCTAAAAAGGTTTTACTTTTTGAGTATTGTGATCATGGAAACAAATCTATGCCAGAATCAATTTCAAATACATCATTAATTTATTAAACATATTTTTTTATAAGAAAATGATGCGGTAGATTTTCTTGTACTGAAAATATAATTTAAAAATGTAAATGAGATAAGTGAATTCAATAATACTGAATACAAAGTACACACACATATATACAGTATATATATCATTATATATGAATAAATAATATAAGTGTATTGTAAAAACAAAATAAATAAAATCAGTTTGTTATAATCTTCAACAACTGAAACCTACTAAACATCATTTTTAATACATAAAATAATATATAATAACTAAATAAATAAGATAAAATATGTATTCAACATTTTCTAATCTACACTATATCCAGCATATTCCAGACGGCAAATCAGCTTGAATGAGGGAATAGGCACTTTTATTTGGGACTTAAACTGCAGTCCTGTGCCTTTTTATGCCAATCGGCACATTCTTTACCTGCAATTATGATTATCTTCCACACTGTGTTAATGTACAAGGATGTACTCTTCCACTATGAGAGTCCACATGCTAACAAAGGTATCCCAACTGTAGCTGTGAACATGACAGGATGTGTGATTACCTAGAAGAGCATCTGGACTGTTTGAGGCATATGATAGCTCTGTGATTAACATGATGATTCAGCCTCTATGGAGAGAGACATATGACAAGCAGGATCATTTCTGACGTGGAGCTAATCTGAAGTAAACATTGAATACTGCTTTCTATTCCTCCATCTTGTGACTGTGGAACTCCCTCTCTTGGATATCAGCATGTGAAGGACGCTGTTCAGGAACTAGTTGATGCTCTGTATGTGATGACTGCTTCCATTCTGGAGAGGGTCACAGATACATGGATCCTGAGATTCAAGCTCGAGCCGGTGACGAGTGAGATTTTCCAAACATGAATACATTACATTACATTACATGTCATTTGTTAGATGCTTTTATCCAAAGCGACTTACATACATTCAGCACTGTGGACAATCCCCATGGGAGCAATTTGGGGTGAAGTGTCTCAGGGACACAACGACATGCTGGCTGCAGCATGACTCAAACTTACTATCCCCTGATTCGAAGTCCAGCACACTGTCCACTGAGCCAAGGCCACCCTGAATACAGTTTGGAACAATTCTGCGCTTTAAGAACACGTCATAAATCTGACGTAGACTTCTTAGGACCTTTCTTAAGATTGAATTTAAGTGCAATATTGGTGAATGAGGCCCAACGACCTTACAGCCACACTGCTGCTCCTGTAGGATTACTGCAGTGTGTTTTTGGCACGGGACTCTGCTCTCTGTACGGGACTGCAGAGCTGCTGGCTGCGTTACAGGGAAAGAGAACCGAGAGAAGGGCAAATTCTGAGGTGCAGAAATGATGCATCTACAATATCATCACATGCCAGCTCACTTTCCCTCTCACACACACCCACTTACATGCAGTGGCAGCTCTCTACGTCAGCTGTTAGTCAGTGCAGTGTGTGCGTGTGCGTGTGCGTGTGTGTGCGTGTGCGTGTGTGTGTGTGTGTGTGTGTGTGTGTACCTGGATCTGGCAGGCAGCCTGGATGTGGAAGATGGTGTAGAAGGCCTCCTCCACAGACTCCCCCAGAGCCACGATGCCGTGGTTCCTCAGCACCAGAACCTACACATGACAGAAATGTAGTATTATTTTTGTAGTATTGTATTTATTGTTTGAAGATCAAATAAAGGTTTTGTTAAATTGAGCTGAATGTCTGTCGTGAGGTCATAACACAAAAAAGAAAAATCTTCAATTTAGTTTTGACTTCCAAAGACTACATATGGACTAGCTGAAATCTGTTATGGTGCATGACATGCTAAACAAATAATACAATGTTTATTATGTGTCGGTCATAAAAAGGTTAAAAAATGGCGCTTAAGTATTTCCCAAAGCAAAAATGGCACCTTCTATATTTGTTCTTTTTTTTTACTGTCATTTAGGGGAAAAAAAGTAAGAATTTAATTAAAAAAGATGTAATGAGAGAATTTGTTTTCTAAAAAATTTCTTGAAATACATTAACATATAGTTGGTGAATAACTTAATAGTTCTATGCAGGTCTCGAACCAAAAAAAAAGCTGCGCAACATTACAATTTTAACTTTGAATGAGAACTTTATTAATGGAGCTTCAAACTATGAGGTACATCCCGTCATGTATTCGATTATACAACAGCTGTATGTAATGGAGAAATGCAACCGTGGTATTATAAGACACACTAAGTCCGACTCCTAATTTAGTCTCCAAGCAGCAGCAGCTTCAATAATTAATCCGGTGAGGAGATCACATCACCTTGAGTCTGAGCTTCATTCATGTATGAAGATGAACAACCCACATGGGAACCTGAGGCAACGATCCACGTGTTTCAGATTAAATGTCTTTGCTCTTGTGTTGCGCTCACCTTACAGGTCGGACCGAGGCTCTTCTGCAGCTCCACCCTGTCCTCCTCCTCCTCCATCACCCCGTTGTAGTCGTAATACGCCACTTCGCCGACCAGCAGAGCCTCATGGGACAGTGGCAGCAGGCCGGACTTCATCGAGGAAACCTGGTTTAGAAAAGGTCATAAAAACAAGCTCATGTTCACAGTGTCACAAAGTGCTTTACAAGCAAATCCCTGCTGGACAATGATATCATGTTATCAGACCGAACAGAACAAGGAGACGCTGCAAATGTTACGATGCTAATATGAAATAACATCCAACTTTATAATAAGATAAGATATACACATCGGTAGCTGCTTGCAAGATTCTGCCACCTAGCCGACGCCATCAGTAATATGTAGTTTGGATGGTAGGCTTATTCTACTGTAATGATCAATTCAAGGAAGAACCCTACAGTATATTCCCTTATAGTCAGTGGTGTAGTGGGCGTTGGACGCGGGGGTATAATGACAAAAACATAATAGGTAGATTTCACAGTAATTCTAATAAAAACGTAGCTCAAGCATTTATCCAACTTGATTTGAAGCGTGTGTGTGTGTGTGTGTGTGTGTGTGTGTGTGTGTGTGTGTGTGTGTGTGTGTGTGTGTGTGTGTGTGTGTGTGTGTGTGTGTGTTGACAGTTCAGGAGCGCGTCCATAGTGTCTCCCCCCCCCGTCCACCCAAAAAAAAATCCCCACTACACCACTGCTTATAGTCATACATTATAAAACACAGCTGTTAGCAGATGCATTCAAGCTCTATTCAGTTACCATGATGTGTTGAAATGTAATCTTGTAACATTTAGTTTTATGGCAGTTAACCTAATTGAAGCTAATTGAATCTGGACGTGAGCATCAGAAGTATAATGGTGTCTCCTACAGGTAAAACAGAGCTAAAGTTAATGCTAACTCTTTGTAGTGACTCACAGCAGCGGTGGCCGGCGTGTGGAGGTGGAGCAGACAGCGAACGTCAGGCCGGGCGGAGTAGATGGCCGAGTGAAGGCTGAACTCCTCCGTGTCCACGCCCAGGTTGGTGCTCCCCTTCTCCACCACCTCACCCACGATATTCACCTTCACCTGGAAGCAAGCCGTTTGAAATGCATGTGAAAAAAGCCAACCAAAAGATTCACTTAAATACTATTAAACAGATTCAGATTCAGGAGTCAGGCTCTCAAACAGAGATATATGTTCACGAGGCGTTAACCATGACTTCAGTGAAAAACATAACATTAATTTGACACATTTCCTACATTTGAAAGTGTGTGTGTGACTCACCAGATTGGATCCGGTCACCTCGCTGTAGGCCAGGCCGTGTGGCAGCACCAGGAAGTGTTCCTGTTCTTTACTAACACGCAGCTGTCAGGAGGAAGAGAAGATATCAAAACCTAAGAAAAAACTGTGTTAAGGTCAAAATATTTCTCTCTAATTTGGCCTAAATTGCACTTGAAATACAAAAAGCACATAAACAGATATAACCAACTCTTTTGCAAGAAACCATGTTTACAGAAAATATATAAAAGTTATATTAAAAATAAGCAAAACAGGAGTTAACATCTGAGTGGCTCCCCACTACTGGACACCGCGCTCACCGAATAAGGAACATTTTGTATGCTGTTCTCGCAACATTTCTTTTTGGCTATTCAGCAAAATGTATTTTCAGTTCACAATAACGATGTTAAGATAAAATATTGTTTTGATGTGGCTGTTTGTTGCTGATATAGCCTCTTTAAAACTGAGCTAAGTGAGGTGTAATGTAAATTTGTATGCCCGCGCCGCCTATGAAGATCACAAGACACTATTATAAGATAGATTATGAGGAATGCGGCCCCCTATCTGAAGCCTTTGGATAGTCATCACTCCTTTAAGACTGCTGCCAGCTATATCAACAAAGTCCATTATATCTCTTTCAGCATCGACTGCACCACGATCAACTCAGATAGTCCCAGCTATGAGAGAAACTTCCAGAGAAAACTTCGGACCAAAGCAGATTTTTCATGTTTAGCTCTGACCACAAACAGCCAGAACAAATATGTATTCTGAACACGTGACTAAAAAGCTGCACAATTAAAGGTGGGGTCATTTTGGAGAAACCAGCTTGAGTGCGCTAGAATTTGAAAATACACAGCTGGAAGAAATCTGCCACTTCCTTACAGAGCCCCTCCTCCAACACACACGAACGCGCACATGACCAATGAGGGCACGAGATAAGTTTGTGCACAGATGGAAGGCTGACAGGCAGGTAGGCCATCCAGTTATTTTAGCCGGGCCGGCTCAAATGATTGGTCGTGCTTTTTACGGTTCTACGGCTTCTTCCACAGATGAAGTTTTGTTATGGATTTTTGGTCAAAGCACTTCAGATATTCATTGCTATCGGGATGTTAAGAGCATTCCATGGAATATAACAAAGAGTGTATCTCAAGCCGGTTTCTCAAACTTACCCTACCCCACCTTTAATGAAATGAAAATGAGAAAAAGATCAGGAATGAAATGTGAGAAGGAAGTGGTACTGACAGTGAGACACGTGCGGCTGATCTGGGCCCAGCCGTACAGATCGAACAGGCGATGGACGCTCGCCAGCTTGCAGCGCATCAAGCGCTCGCCCTTCACCAGGCTGCCGGGCTCCCAGATCTGAAGGTCGTTGATGGGGGTCACCATCATCATGTCTGAGGGAGAGAAGGAGAGAGTGAGGGAGAGAAGGAGAGAGTGAGGGAGAGAAGGAGGGAGTGAGGAAGAGAAGGAGAGAGGGGTGACGGTGGTCTGCAGTGGGGCTAAAATCACATCTTTATAATCACAATTGAAATGATCTGTGTAGACTATAGCCATACTTAAAATGGCTTTTCAGATCAAAAATATTTGTTATTGCGTTTCGACAATGCATAAGTAATGTTTGCCATTTAGAAGTGGAAAGCAACATATATGCATACAAATGAGACAATGGTCTGTACTGATTTGTATGTATAAAGGGAAAAAAGAATGACAAAGAACACAAACAAACAATGACAACGACTAAAGTAATCCCCTACATTCACTGCCAGTGAGCCTCATACACACGATTATTTACCAGGAACATTGTTAAATGAATATATATGCATGTAATACATTTACATATACGCAGCAAATACCTATAATCATACACATCTACTACATACACACATATGCTGCAGATAAGCTATATCAAAGCAGATCGTTTTACAGAGTGTGGAATGCATTGAATGGCTTTTCATTAAAATATCAATATTTCATTGTCTAACTAATCATGCTGACAGTCAGTATTTTAAAGCTGTATTAAATATTCTTTAAAGTGCACGTACTGGAAGGGGAGACGGGCAACGCGGCCGGAGAGCCGTGAGACGACATGAAGTCAGCGAGCTGCCTGAGAGCCCAGAGGTTCGAGGAGCTGCCCCCCTTCTTCATCTGCTCCTGGATCAGCACGTCCAGCTCCTCCCTGAACGACTACACACACACACACACACACACACACACACACACACACACACACACACACACACACACACACACACACACACACACACACACACACACACACACACACACACACACACACACACACACACACACACACACACACACACACACACACACACACACACACACACACACACACACACACACAGAGATTAGTATAGTATCACATATATTGTAGGGTATGCAAAGTTAACACTTTTTCATAGTTATACTCAATTAAACCCATTTTGTTTGTGTCTACAATTACTTTTTTGTTGTTAGTCACCATTGATTTCTGCAATTCACTAATGTTTCTTATTTTCGTTTTTCTCCTAGTTAATAGAA
This sequence comes from Notothenia rossii, assembly GCF_949606895.1. NCBI lineage: Eukaryota > Metazoa > Chordata > Actinopteri > Perciformes > Nototheniidae > Notothenia > Notothenia rossii. Next base: position 8,705,927 of record NC_136909.1, on the reverse strand, counting down.
CATTAAACAAGTGACAGAAGTCCACAATTATACATTATTATTTAAGTAAGATACAAAATTGCATGAATATCATATGTTTGTATAATTCTAGAAAATCTACCGGTCCAATGATCCCAATTAGAGGAAGATGTTGATACCACTTACTAAATACTGCTCTTTGATGCCTTTTAATATTCCTTTAACGCCAGTACTGAACTCTGGAAAAACACATGTTAACTTTTGTAAAGTTTATCTAGCAGCACTTCCTTTCATCGCTTCTGAAGGCCTTGTTCTTAAGGACTTCTTTGCTGGCATCTCTGCAATTTTACAACAGCACAACAACTAAACGTATACAGGGAAGGAGTTACTTATACTAATAAAATAAACAATCTGCCTCCAATTTATGATAGAATTCAGATTCATCATGTATATATTATTTAGTTCACCTTGGTCAGATGACTATTGCTGCATCTGGAGTTGATTTATCATATTCTCTCCTTAATCTGTTTTTGTTTAAACATTTAATAAAAAATAGACAAACCGTATGTGAGGGAAAGAAAAAAGAAAATGGTCTTTTGAACACGGTCCCTTCACTACAGCAGTAAGGGGAGAGATGGCAAAAGTACACACATCCTTTACTCAAGTAGAAGTACAGATACTCGTGTTTAAAAATACTCTGGTAAAAGTAGAAGTACTGACTAAAATTCTAAACTCAAGTCAAAGTAAAGAGGCTTTCAAATGTACTTCAGTAAAAAGTACCCATAACTAGCAGCTGTTTTAAAGAGTACCTGACCTCCCTTTATATTAATAGAACAATAATGTCATTGTTAGCTAATGAATGTTTCCATGGTGAACAACGGCAACATGACAACGTTTTCATTGGTCCCTCTTCTTTAGAGAAGACCAGGAAATGAAGGATACACGGATCGTGTTCAAATCAATAGGCACGCAATGACTCTAAATAATAATGATCACGCCACCAAACACACATTCAGACTAAAGGAACCAGCCTGTTTGGAAAATGTAAGAAGTAGAAAGTACAGGTATTTGTGTTGAAAATGTGAGAAGTAGAAAGTACAGGTATGTGTGTTCAACATGTAAGAAGTAGAAAGTGAAGGTATTTGGGTTCAACATGTAAGAAGTAGAAAGTACAGGTATTTGGGTTCAACATGTAAGAAGTAGAAAGTACAGGTCTTTGGGTTCAACATGTAAGAAGTAGAAAGTACAGGTATTTGGGTTCAACATGTAAGAAGTAGAAAGTACAGGTATTTGTGATAAACATGTAAGAAGTAAAAGTAAAAAGTCGTCAGTAACAAAGTATTTGTACTCCACTACGTCCCACCTCTAGTAAGGGGTAAGTAAACATCCTAAATGAATGCTCTCACTTAATGCTCAGCCTCTCCACCTCGCTTCATTAGCAGCAGAAACACAGAGTCATGCACTCAGAGAGGATCCAGCCCTGCCTGCGTCTCAGAGCAGATTTATTGTGATGTGAGGACATTAGAGAAGGGGAAAGACTGAGGCAATAAATCACGCAGACACACAGCCTTCTCACCGGACTCTGGAGGAGGCTGGAGATGCGTTTCTTCTGCGGGGGTCCGGAGCCCGGGGTGGAGTGCTGTGGAGACGGGAGGCTCTCCGGGACCCCATCGCTGGGGCTGAGCTGCACCGGGGTGCCACTGGGGGTCGGGGACTTACTCATCTTCTACTGTTCTGCAGTGGATGTCTTACAACCAGAGGTCAGAGGGGATACCTGCAAATAAAGGGTGTCACTGTTATACAAATGTTGCTTGAAGCTGGACTGTGGGAATTTGATATTTAAAGGTCCCCTATTATACTGTTTTTCATCAATACATTACAGGTCTCAGATATATACAGAACATGTCTCTGATTGGCTGAAATACCAAACAGATCATTGCAGCATTACCCATAATCCCCTCTGTTTCAGCCCTGTTTCAAAAGTGCTGATTCTCTGTCTGTTACTTTAGATGAAAATAAGGAGCCCCTCCCCACGCCCCTTTGGTTAAAAAGAACACAATGGTGCTCTAGGAGGAGATTCAGGTGATAAGATGGGGGGGGGGGGTTACCTTGGTTGCTGATTGGCTAATGGTTGCACAAGCCAAAACATCGTTATGACATCATAAAGTGTCCAAAATCTGATCAGCTCATTTTCAGACAGGTCTTTATAGAAATGGATCAGGACAAAAAGTGAGAGAATCTTTTTTTCTGAAACTTTCAGAGTCTCTTTCCACAGAAGGGACACATGTTGATGTAGAAGAGACATGAAGAAGAGGGGACACATGTTGATGTAGAAGAGACATGAGAAAGTGGATTTTGCGTAATAGGTGACCTTTAAATGAATGTCCATCACAATCGAGCACTTAAGAAACAAGTTCACATAATGCTGACCAAGCCTCTCGCTTCCAGGACAAGCTCTCTGTATTCTGCAGAGATCTCATGTCTGACTTCTACGAGGGAGGTGTGTGAGTCTCTGTTTCTGTTCTCAATAATCTTTTGTCGACAATGTTTGTGTAATCACTCTCATTTCCATTCGGGGAAATCAAAAGTTTGCCCTGCAGGTAGAAATAGATCTTTTTAAAACCTGACAGATTATTCTAGGTTTTTTGCCATGGACAAATGCTGTAAGCTGTTTGCTCGGAAAATGCACTTCTTTAAGAAACAATTAGGGTGGTACAATATATACAAATCCAAAATAATGAAGTTTAAATCCCAATAATGATTTTGCTTGCAATTAATATAACAGATATTAAAGTGTACTCAGTGCTGCCTTTCTACTGCCTTGAGCAAACAGCTTAAAAACAACAAATTGTTCATTAAAGTTGAGGGAAAGTAAATTACTTATAGCATTATTTCTGGAAGTATTGTAACATTGAACTGAAGAAAAAAAGCATAAAAAAAAAAAGGAATGATAGTTACAGTAGGGTAATTTTTTACTGACTCTTTCACCATTAAAGGAAAACCTCAGTGCAATATCACTGTCTTTCAAGTTATTCTTAGTTGACTTAAAATATATATATAGCATTTATATAACAGCTAGTTGCCAGAGTTTGGATTCTGTTCCAAGTTGGTGTTACAGATGACATGCAGTCCTTTAAGAAAACAGAACAAATCCACTTCATTCAGCTGGAGAACAGTCTGGAGATCGGCATGAAGGCACCTTATGACCAATTATAACCAAGAAAAACATAAAAGATTGTGCTCGGCCACAATTATTGGCAGTAGCTTCAGACAGGAAGAGCCTGAGGTCACAAACCTTGTGATGAAACTACAGAAACAACAACAGGCTGCAAGTGTTGAGCTCTCAGTTGCTCCACCATGGACAGTTTGTACTTTGAATATCATCTGTTTATGACTAGGAGGACTGAAAAAAGAATCTGAAATGTTAGTGATATGGCAATATGGACTAGTCTGAGGAGACGCAATATGTAATATGTATTAAAGACACATATTTGACTCAATTGTATCCAGAGTGTGGTGTGGCAAAAAAGTCCCAGCCTGAAATGTGTATTTTACAGACAAAGGGCAAATGAATGTGTTGCTATAAAAATGTATTTCCAATATCGTGAACCATATCGCAAGATAAACTAAATTTGATATTTTTTACAACGCCCTATTCTTACCTAATTTGAAATTAACCAAGCAAACAGATTAGATTAAATAGAAGTATAGACATGATTATTAATACAAAATAATAGGTTATAAGACATTACAAAGTCTTATTTTCCTAGCCATTAGCTCCTAAAGCAGCGGCCATGATTCAGATCAATTCAAAAAGTAATTGCTATCAAAGTTAATGCTAATAAATGTAAATGAAGGAAGTGCAGTATGCAGAATATTGTTTAACAATAAGACTATGATTCAAAGAGTCCACTAAAGCCCAGCACATCAAATATTAAATCACAATTATCCGTTCAATCAATATTCACACAATATGTACAATTTAAAGTAAGATAAGTTTGATTATCTTGCATTAGCACGAAAACAGAGTGGATAAATAAACTGCACATTAAGCCGTCTTTCTTCTTCTGTAATCTCAAAAGGCAGCATAAAGATATAAAAACCTACCCTCACATGAAGGATGCTGTATTCCTCAGGGCACAGATTAGTGGAAGTGCAGAGCTTTTTACAAAATGCAGCATTAGCTGACAGCAACGCCAGAACCACTAACAGGAAGTGAGCTCGAGATGCAGCTCGGTAATTGGAGGAAGAGTAAAGAGTTACTGTAAGGATCTTTAGAGAGAAGCTGGCCACTCCCAGATGAGACACACACACACACACACACACACACACACACACACACACACACACACACACACACACACACACACACACACACACACACACACACACACACACACACACACACACACACACACACACACACACACACACACACACACACACACACACACACACACACACACACACACACACACACACACACACACACACACACACACACACACACAGCTGCAGAGAGCAGATTAGGTCCACACACACCACACCCTCCTGTGCTACATCTTACTTGATAAGATGTATTTCTGTAACTATTTGTGCATCTCTGATCACGTGCATCGTCAAAACCTCTCATGTCTTTAACACCCAGGGCTCACTTTGTAGAGGCTCACCTTGATAGCACAAGAGACCCGTCAGATCCATGTGTGTGTCCCTTATTGCAAACCACACAAGAAACTCGGAGAGCTGACTAAACCTTTACAGGAGGTTCTGGATAAATTGTTAGCACTTAAACTCAACAACATCCGGCTCACTGAGTTCAACATCACTTAAACGTTACATCAGCCGACGTCAGCAATTTGCTAAAGCACTTACTCCCCAATCAAACATTGACATATACTGTAACTGTGCAGTTATGTGTTGCAATAAACTATTACTTTTATTATAGATTCATCTGCAGACTATTGACCTAATCAATCGATTAACGTAGGGGTCTAAAACATGTCCATCTCCTTCTTGTTTTGTAAATCCAAAACATATTGACTTTAACATGATATAAGAAAAGCAGGAAATGTCCATGTTTGAGACGCTGAAAAGAGCATTTTCTGACATTTATACACGCAAAATTACTTAAACAATTAATCAATTATTAAAATACCTTGTGCCTATTTTCTGTTGATACAAATCATTTCTAGTCTATTGATTTTTCGTTGAATACTTTCAGATAGATGCTACTTTCCTTTTTCTATGATGTATTTTGCTTTTAAGCAATCACAAACTCTGATATTATGTCTCCATTGAAATGTATCGACATGTTTGCTTAGAACAGAGTTGCTCATTTAAAAATAACAGGAAGCAGACGGTCTATAAAGTGATATAGATAGATAGTCGTTTACTCTCTCACAGTGGAGGCTGGTCCTCGGTGTGTTTGACTCTCGGACCCAGCTGCTGACAGGCAGCAGACAGACAGCCTCTCTCTCTAGGGAGGGTCCTAATGGCTGAGGGGAGACCTCAGCCTCACTTCCTGCTGCTCTGATCCTCAGCTGCACTGCGATCATGCTGCATCATCAGCTCCCTTCTGTTTCATAACATCTCAGGGAATAGTGGAGCTGATTTCCTGCCACTCTCTCTTCTATGGCTGCATTTTAAAGTCTGAACACTTTATTGTAACGACTCACACTGTGTGCACGTGGTCGCATCACAGGACGTGCAATGCCATAAATCAGGAGAAAGGAAACACTTGCACGGTTCTCATTTTCCAGGATTAATCTTCATTAACCTGTTAAGCCCCAAGCCTGTTTTTCAGAGCGTATCAGAGTGTATCAAAAAATCAAAGCAGATTGCCAGCCACAACCCGAAGCTGAGCGAGGACCAAGAGAAAACTAGAAAAAAGGAGGGTTTGGTTGTAAAAGAAACACAATGGCACTTGTATAAACAATTCGGCAACACAATGATGTTGATCTCATGCTGTAAGGATTCCTGTAATTTGTTCAGATTTGAATATTTGATATGTTCAGGTGATCATGCAACGCAATGCATTTCTGTTAGAAACCCATCTCGACACATTTGGATAAAGATATGAAGATCTGATTTGTGATTACTCAAAAAATACATAAAGAACGGATCAAATAAAACAATCCTTTTGAAAAGTAAACACTTTAGATTAAACAGTGAGCAGCGCTGCAGCCATTAGTCGAATCATTGATAATCAACAGGGAGGTATTGTATCAATAAATCATTAAACGTGGCCTCTAGAAAGTGGCTTTAGGACCTCTGTGCCCTTGACTTCCAGCTGCAGAGAGGCGGCTGGATAATCACTAAGAAGCTTTGATTGCTTTTTCTTTGGGTTTGCTTTCAGGTTTAATTTATAATGTCTGCTAAGTGGTTCCTAACCTTATAATAAATAAAATAAATATAATAAAGCAGTATCTCTTACTGAGTAAGATAAAGGTTAATACATGTTGTTGCTTTCTAAACTTACTGCAATTCATCATGTTTACCTCTTTATTTGTACATGTAATAATCCAATGAAAAATATGTTTTGAGACGCAACATGTTTTGGTCTATGAAATGACGCAAACTAGTGAAACATGTCGATATTTTTTCAAATATATTTCAAAGTCCAAAGTGAAGTTTTTCAATGTCTTGTTTTGTCCGTCAAAAACCAAAAGATATTTACCTTAATATGATAGAACATTTTAAAAAGCAGCAGTGTTCAAATTTGAGAGGCTGAAAAAAACATGTTCTGACATTACTGCACGAGAAACTACTTCAATAATTGATCAATTATCCAAATAGTTGCTGATTAGTTTTTCTAAGTCGACTTATCGTTGCTAGTCCATTTTCAACAAAAAAAAAAAAACATTATTATTTATTTGGAAAAGCACTGTATTATCACAGTATCCTCATTTTGGTAGAGCTTTCATTAATAAGTCAACTTATCTATTAATCGATCAACCGAAAAATTATTGGAAAATATTTTGCTAATTGGACATTCAGTTGTGAAGCCTCAAATACACATTTTGCTCAAATAATATATTTGAGTTTCCGAATGACTAAAAACCAGACATTTAAAGATTTAGAGAAACTGGGATGAACCTTTTTTTGTTTGTTTACTATCCTCTGAAATGTTACAAACTAAATGATCAATCTAGAAATTAATCAGCAGATTGATCGTTACAAATACTCATTAGTTGCAGCCCTAGTAAATTAAAAGACTCGGTATATGAGAGTCACTATTAAAAAAAAATTAAGCGCCTGAAATTAGATCTGATACAGTTTAATAATATATATATTTAAACCCACTAATGACTATGGACAGCTGTATCTCAAATGAACCCATCATCATTGTGCTGAGGGAGATTAATATCTGTATACGGAGGGGGGGGGGGGGTAGGTTTATATCGATCATAGAGTCACGTGAGTGCAAGCAGGGCTCCATATTGTGCTTTTACAGCTTCATATTTCACCGTGCATGCAGATATCGTGTACATAGCTGCATGTTTGTTAGCATCCTCCACACCAGCTAGCAGCCCATCATGCATGGCTGCTTAGCAACATCCGCACGCGCTGCAGCATCAGCATCCGCTTAATGGCCACCAGCTAAAAAAAATAATGCAGCAGCGACGACTCAAACCGTTCTCTCTAAATATCCGAGCAAATATACATATTTATATATATATATAAGTATAATTCCAATAGAAGCAAGAGCAATGCACTAAATCATGGCCTGCATATCCACCCAGAACTATTGTACGAAAATGAACAAAAAACGACATCGCTAGCACGGTAATAAGCAAGAGTAGAGGATGCATGGCTACATCATATAATACAGAGACCTTGCGTTAGTCACGGGCCTTCGTGTGCAGAGCGCAATGAAGAGAAGAAAGCAGCAACAACAATGCGGAGGGCTGCAGAATACGCGATCTTAATCACAAGCACATTATAAGGAATAAAAGACAGCAGATGCACCGTATGTCTGACAACAGGACCGGGCAGTATGGTGTCTGATGGTCGGCGTAAACACGGCTCATGCACGCTGCAGGGAGGACCTACGCCCAGCCATTTAACCATGCTGTTACACTAACACTGATGTTACCAGGTTTACTCACCTCAGTGCATCCTCGGGAGCGCGTGTTCTCTAAGCGCGCGGCTCACCCACGGCCCCGAAGCCGTATACCTCAGGAAGAAGAGATGTGTGGTTAATTACAATTATAACGCCCAAACCGAGGTTCCTTTGTGGGGTTATTTCAGGGCCTCAGCTGGTACCAAGTCGGAGGATGTTTTTCATCGCTCGGTGCGCCTGGACCAGCCCACTGCCACGCCTGTCCACAGTCACACACACACGCGCGCACACACACACACACACATACACACACAGGGCTCCCACTCTTGCATGCACCCACAGTGAGATTCAAGCTTTGCAATGCACTTGGAGTTATTGTGTTGGGAAAAAACCACGCAAAGCCCAAGTGGATGTCTAATGCTTTCTCTTAAAACGTTGTTTAGTTGGCGAGGCCCAGTGTAACCAGGATCAAGATATATGAGCTACATACAGGCGCCCCCTGCTGTTCTGATGGAGAACAGCATGGACACCGTTAGAAACAAACATACATTAGGTTTTTGCTGTATGTATTTAAGTAGGCCTATTAGCAGACATAAACTTAGTACATTACATTTAAAGATACTTCTTAAAATTATTATTTGTGCACTACTAAGTATATTGTGCTTTTAACTTCTCTTAGTTATTTAGTAATCACTTAGGATTATAATGATACACAATACAATCAACAAATAATGTATCATAAACTAGTAGATGATAAATAAAAAATGTTGCTACCTCAGTGAAATGTTAACCTACCCTGGAGTATTTACAGTACAAAAAGCTCCAGCTGTTAAGTTATGAACATTTCAATAAATATAAACAGTAATATAAATGTGTATAGAATAACTAAATTAAATTGTTACGCCAATAATTGTGTTCTTTTACTAGAGCAGAATTTTGAAATCATGACGTTCACTTGCAGAGTATTTCTACACTGTACAAGTACTAGGTATGAGTACTCATTCCACAACAAGTAAAAGGTTGAAGTAATTGTACTTTAATTGAGTATTTCTATTTTCTGACACTACTATTTTACTTCCTAGACTATACAGATTTTACATGACAAACACTGGAATAGACTACAATAAATGATTGATTACCCTTTAACTGATACGCCATTAAGCACCGTTTAAAAGTGGATCGATCAGTAAAAATAACCCCATTAGTTAAATATGATTCAACATATTGATTACTTGTCATTTTGATACTTTATGTAAATGTGTCTGAAAGTGCATGTGACCTTTTTTTAACTGTGCAGACATTTGAACGCAGGGTTTTCAGCAGTTAAGGCTTTACTTCTTTACATTATTCTTCCACCACTGCACATTTAAAAAAGGATACTAACCTGGAGATGTGTGCCAAATAAAAACACGTTACAATGAGTCGTTAATTACATCATTTATCAAGCATTTTGAAATTCAAGTTGTCTTTTTTAAGTAAGAGTAGTACATGTAGTTTTGCAAGGAAAACTCAAATGAAAACTTCTGAAATGAGAAACATTGGCAACCACAGCATTCAGTTATATGGACAAAAAAAAAAATATAATACAGAAATGTAACAAAACGTCCGTCTTCTTGGTACAAATCTCCCCCTTTAAAGGACTTGATTACACCTCATGGAATATAATAACTTAACAAAAAACAACCGACCCTTTTAGACAGTAATTTTAAAAACAGAAGCCGTCTTTACATTTTATTTTAAGGCTGCCAAGGATACAGTTTGTGAAATAAAAATAAAAACACATTCATATTTAATCAAACAAAATATATAAATTAAATACTACAAATAAAATAGTATTTTCTCCGTGAATAATCCTTTCGTCGTAAGTCCCCTAAAAAATAAAACAAGAATTATTGAAAAATGTAACAGTTAACACAATTATCAAATTCAGCGACCTGTTGATTGAACAGGTCACCCACTACAATGCATTGAAATAGATGTTTTTAACACACCCTGACCCTCCTTTAAGTGCACTTTTATAAAGAAAGCTGGGTGCTACAGAAACATTTAACCAGAAGAGGGCGCTGTAACCCCTCACATCTTTGGGATAATGCATTTTTCATTGTGCCCATGTGTTGTTTAAGGTCATGTTTACAAGAGTGTTTCCTCATTACATGACCAGTCACACACTTGAGCAGAGGTCTAATGAGCCAGAATAACTGAACACATATGTGTGTGCGGGGCCTGCGAGTGTGGGAAGATCCCAGGATTTAACACGGAAAATAGAGGTTTGTTTAGGGAATACTTCACCTACAATAAGATCATTTGAACATTACGTACCCTGTGTTAACTTCAACGTGTTTTTATGTTGTGTTTGTATACACTTTCTCCATGGTAAACATAGGATAACAACATCATGGAGAACATTGGATTCAAGGTGAGCTGTTGGTATACAAATGATCCTTTAAGTAACCCACTGCTTCTTTTTTTCCACTGCAGCAATGTTGACTACTTTTTGCAGAAAAGGTGCATAACTATGACTACTCTTTCCACAGTGACAGTGAGCCTGCATGCACAATACCCTAAAACTGATGCAGCTAAATGCAATCATCATTCATTTCCTTCTGTGACATGTACATATATCTTCTGTGTCAATGAGTGTTTTTTAAAGGTTTTTTTCATGCTGAATGATTTGTTTTCTAAGATTTATATGAGCATATCCCTGGCAAACAGAATATGTAAATTGCTACTAATTTATGTTAATTATATAAACAAATTGACACAATTGTCCTATCTTTCCTCCTCCTTCGCGTCGAAAGGAGCCAGTTGAGGTGGTTCGGGCACCTAGTTAGGATGCCACCTGGGCGCCTCCCTAGGGAGGTGTTCCAGGCACGTCCAGCTGGGAAGAGACCAAGGGGTAGACCTAGAACCAGGTGGAGGGATTATTGATTGATTGATTATTGATGATTATCTCTTCGCTGGCCTGGGGGCGCCTTGGGATCCCCCCAGTCAGAGCTGGTTGATGTGGCTAGGGAAAATAAAGTTTGGGGCTCTCTGCTGGAACTGTTACCTCCGCGACCCGACCACGGATAAGCGGGAGAAGATGGATGGATGGTCCTATCTTTCTTTGTTGGAGAACACCCCTTATTTGTACCGTCAATTGGAAATTAAATAAAAATTATGTTTGTGTCCACATGGGGGCAACATTTGTATAATATTACACCAACGATCATATTTGTTTCTATTACCATCCCAATTAATATGTATTTATCATAACGCCTTATATAACCTGTCCGACGTTTGCATGCATTTCAAAATAATCCTTTAACCCTGGAGTGTCAAGACTTCTTCCTTCCAACATTTTGCAGCAATCTGCATTTTAAATGAAGACATACTTATATACAGATGTTTCATCAAGGTATTAAACATATCCAACCTGGCAGGTTTCCAATATTAGTCCAAGCCATCTTCTCTAGGGTTGAGACATCTGTTGTAAAAGAAGAAAGGGATAACATGTTTGTACACACACACACACACACACACACACACACACACACACACACACACACACACACACACACACACACACACACACACACACACACACACACACACACACACACACACACACACACACACACACACACACACACACACACACACACACACACACACACACACACACACACACACACACACACACACACACACACACACACACACACACACACACACACACACTCTCTCTTGATTTAACCAATCAGACGAGGAGGTACTTGTGAGAACGGTCTGAATGCCTCGTTGTGACGGCTACACTGCGGACAATCAAATGCCTCGTGTTGATTGCCAGCGGTAATTGAAGTATGTTCCAGTCAGATCATTTAAGGCAGGGGTTCTCAAAGTGTGGCCCGCGGGCCAATGGCGGCCCTCGGAAATGTTTCTGGCGGCCCGCGATAGTTAACCTGTTAAACCCCAAGTACAGTAAAAAAAAAAAAAAATTTTTTTTTTTTTTTTTTTAACAGACATTGCTCCAGATAACAAACCGTACATCAAAACATGTAACAACAAACAACTAAACAAAACGTAATGGGGGAGGGGGGGGGGGGGGGGGGGGTGGATGCAAGGATGACTTCCTAAGACAGCTGATTGTGACATACACAGGACATTACATACACAATACATTATACATTACACAGGAGATGCCATATTGACAGGGTTAGATAGGAGAGCTGCGGACAGTGAACCGCAATCCTCCTGTCTCCCCTCAAAATCCCCCAGCAGAGAAGCTGCACGCTCCATGTTCAGTAGGTCCAGATACTCCCTCAGCCATGAGTCCCTAGTAAAGCAGGCTGGTTTGCGTTCCTTCCAGTTTAATAGGACTTTAATAGGAGTCTTTTTGTGGCTAAACAGGCCAATGTCCAGAGCCGATCGGTAGTCCTTGCAGGATTGCCATCTGGCTTGAGACCCAGTAGACATGCAATGGGACATGTAGGGAAATTAACTTTTAAAGATTCAGACAATAAGGATATTACTTCTGACCAAAGTTTTTTTTACCGCTGGGCATTCCCAGAGTAGGTGCAACAATGTACCTCGCTTGCCACATTCATGCCAGCATAAATCTCTGTTTATTGTCCGTCTTGGATTTTGTAACAGGGGTGATGTAAGCTCTATTGAGAATTTTGAACTGTATGATCCTGAATCTTACACATTTAGAAGAGAAAATAGCTGACTGCCAAATGGAGTTCCATTGCAAAGCAGACAGAGAGATATTCAAGGTATGCTCCCAGGACAGTTGGACAGGAGAATAGGTATTCGGGGCAGCCCTAGATAATAATTTATAAATGTTAGAGACCACACCTGATGATATGATTGCTTTCTTGAGGCGCTGGTCCTCTTCCATACATGAAGCAGGCATGGCTTATTTATTGATGGTCCATCAATCCATTTTTGTGCAAAAATCGGAGAAACTAAATGATAGCATTATGGTAGCCACCGGAGGCTAGCGCAGCTTCCGGTTCCTCTACGCGTCACTCTCACTCCTTATTTGGTAACCTGAATCTCGCAAATCTCGCAAATCTCGCGAGTTGCAGTTAAGCGGAAAATCTGTTGTAAGTTATCAGAAACGGGAGTTAGCTAGCGATTTTAGCTAGTCACTGTCTGTAGATAACCCAACTTTGTGTCCTCTGAGACTGAAGGAGATGTTGCATTGTTTTTGTTGCCTTCGTTGTAGTTTTATGTGTATTTTGGATTTAATTTAGGTTAACTTCCAGTTCCGTTTGCATGCTTTTATTTTGAAGTCGAGATAACGTGTTTGACAGGAAGTTGTGGTGGCATCGGAGACAACTTGACAGATAAAGTAGTGTCTGCTATGTAACGGCAGAGAAAGAGTGTGTGTGTTTGCGTGTGTGGTTAAGTATATGAACGCACACAAAAGTCCGGTTATACAATAATAAAACAACAAGCTGTCTCTCCCAACGTCCACACTCAGGCACACTGTTATTTCCAATGAATACCCCCAGCGCGAGCATCCCCAAACTCACTCCCTGATTGGATGCACGTCCCAAAGGCGGCAAAGTGTTCACGTGAACATCGGAAACAAAATTTGTTGGAAGTTTTCGTTGTGTAAGCGAGATGGAGGAGCCAGGGCCGTCGCGTAAAAAACGTTTTGTCAGTGAGGAGAAAAGGAAGTTCCAGGAGAAATGGAGCAACGCTTACTTCGTTTTACCTCAGGGGTCGGATAAAGTGATATGCCTCATCTGCAAGCAGGTGAATGCAATGCTCAAGGAGTATAACATAAAACGCCATTATGATACCAATCATAAAATGTATGACAAGTTCATGGGCAAGGAGCGCAGAACTAAACTTGAACAACTTCAAAGAGGTTTAACTGCCCAGCAGTCAGTTTTCACAAATCTTGCAAAATCCGGTGAAGCTGTAACACAGGCTAGCTATGTGGTAGCTCACGAAATTGCCAGGCGGAGCAAGCCGTTCAGTGATGGAGAATTCGTGCGAGACTGCATTTTGAAAGTGGCTGACATTGTATGCCCTGAACAAAAGTCAAAGTTCCGTGACATAAGTTTATCGAATGACACAGTGACACGACGAATCGAAGATCTGGCCAATGATCTCAAAGAGCAATTGGGACTACGTGTGGAAGGCCTAGGCAAGGGGTCCTTTTCTATAGCACTGGATGAGAGTACAGACATTTCTGATACTGCACAACTGCTGATTTTCATTCGAACGGTCACGGAGGACTTTGAAATAGGCGAGGAACTGCTAAGCATGGAGAGTATCAAAGACAGAACAAGGGGAATCGACATTTGTGATGCTGTGTGTCGTAGTCTCGATGCATACAATGTGGAGCTGACATCCATGTTCGGTGTCACAACAGATGGAGCGCCAGCCATGGTCGGGAGAAAGGCGGGCGCTGTCTCTTTGCTCAGCGACAAAGTGGCCAATAACGGAGGTGAGAAGACAGTGAATTTCATAAAGTCCAGAGGTCTGAATCACCGTCAATTCAAAACTTTTTTGGTGCAATCAGAGGCTGAATTTGGTGACGTCATATACTTCACTGCTGTCAGGTGGCTGAGCAGAGGTGCCACACTGAAGCGTTTTTTTAATTTGAGGAAAGAAATCGCTGAGTTAATGCAATCAAAAGGACAAGATCTGCCACAGTTAAGTGACACTGAATGGCTTTGTGACCTAGCGTTCCTTGTTGACCTGAACACCTTTCTCAGCGATCTCAATGTGAAGCTGCAGGGCCATGGGAAGCTCATTTCCACATTGTTTGAAAGCGTCAAAGCTTTCCAGCGAAAACTTCAACTAGTGCAGGGACAGCTCAGAGAGGGGGATCTAACCCATTTCCCCACCTGCAAGGTGCTCGCAGGTGAATGTGACGTTTTACATCACCTGTGTTCAGACAAGAACCACAACCTCATGGAAAAACTCCAAGAGGAATTCCACCACCGCTTCTCGGACTTCAGTGACCACGAGAAGTCATTCAACCTATTCCAAGATCCCTTCACATGTGCACCCGAAGAAGAGCCTGCAGAAATGCAGTTCGAGCTCATCGACCTGCAGGAGAGCTCTGAGGCCAGAGCAGCATATCGAGACAAGAATCTCATCGAGTTCTACAAAGGACTTTCCCCATCTACGTACCCTGCACTTCGCCAACATGCCATCAGAATGGCCTCTCTGTTCGGAAGCACATACATTTGTGAGAAAACCTTCTCCACCATGGCCATCAACAAATCCCAGCTGAGATCCAGGCTGACGGATGCCCATCTACATGCTTTCCTTCGTATAGCAACAACGGAGATGGAACCGGACATCAAAGGAATAGTAGCCAACAGACGACAGCACCATAAATCCCATTCAAAGTAGGAAAAGGTATGTTGATGACAGGCAATAATAGCCGATTTGTGTTACAAATACAACAACAATAATAATAACAATGATGATGATGAATACTGTGTTATTGTGGTCTTTGGTAAGCTTCTATTTTAAAAGTCTCTTTCTCTCCCTCCCCCCTCTCTGTCTCTCTGTATTTGTCTTGCAGAGACTATCCTGTGGTGCTTGAGTAGCTGGAATTGGTTCTGAAACAGGGCCCTGCTGATAAGACAGGAAATCCACAGCATATCACTAACTCCAGCGCAATACTCTCTGTGTGTGTGTGTGTGTGTGTGTGTGTGTGTGTGTGTGTGTGTGTGTGTGTGTGTGTGTGTGTGTGTGTGTGTGTGTGTGTGTGTGTGTGTGTGTGTGTGTGTGTGTGTGTGTGTGTGTGTGCAATAAAGAGAAGATTTGTTTTGGAATTTTGTGTTCCGTTTTTTCTTGGGCGGCCCTTAATCCAATATTGGGTACCTAAATTGGCCCTCACTCATCAAAACTTTGAGAACCCCTGATTTAAGGGAATGATAAATGTGTCTGATTGTTTATTGTTGAAGGATTCTGTATGGATTCCTACACAGTTTGAATGTTGGCTGTATTGTGTTTTAAAAAAGAGTTACACCATTTGTCTACAGCCGATGGTGATTTCTGCATTCACTATTTAAGTAAGTGAGTGACCCGGGTTTGAATCCGCCTGTCATCCCCTGGTTCACACTTTCATAGCGGTCGCTTGATTAAATGCACTGGTGGCCCAACAAAAATCTTTAAAAAAGAAAACATACATTATTGTTTATACACCTGTTTAAGACCTTGATGTGGCCGTCGTTTAAGTGGAAGTTTATCTGTATTCATGTAGCCTTATGCTTAGTGTCATTACTCTACTCAGGAATGCATATTTTCATAATTTATGAATGTGTGTAGGTAGGCCCCTGTCCTCCTCAAAATGAACAAATCTTGTTTCTATTTCCATCTCATCACAACTGAATTATTTTATATACAGTATTTCCCTTTTTTTTTTCCTATGTAAATTTTTTAACAAGTAATTTTTCTTTCACTTGCGTAGTGTAAGAGTAGTGAGGTTCTGAAGGGCTTCATCTCCACTTATAGATATTTGTTTTGCTATTTAAAAATAGCGCAGTATAATTCAACCTTGAGTGTTGTTATATACATATGCTGTACCATATTTATTCTGGGTAAGGAAAACATTTTAATTAGGAAACACTGCACTTCATTTTCAGCTGGAATGCATTTTTCGAGATAACTAGAACACGTATTTAGAAATCTGTCTGAGAAGGTCCGAAAAGTATCCTTTAGTTTTGACGGAAATGTAAGTTATGTGATGATGTTTTACTAAGAGTACATTTAATAAAAGTTTCAAAAATGTTTGTAGTTACCGTCAACTATAGTTTTTAGCAAAGCAAATCTAATTTTTTTCACTCTTTTGAAAATCAGAAGAAATACAAACATTGTTTGATTGGAGCATCGCTACTAACCAACAACAACAGTTTATAATTAGGAAAGAAAAACGAGTTACCAGAGTCTGATCGGGGGCCACTTGTATGAGGAACTGGTATCCAGGCACCACACAGTGCTGCAGCATCAGTCTGGTCATATCTCCGTCCTCTGTCACTGCTTCTAGGGGCATGCTGAACCCATCCTCCATTTGCTCCTGTCAGGAAAGAAAAGAAAATATATTTAAAAAATGACCGTAAACTATAAAATATCCATCTTCTTTCAAAAGGAATCAGAACAATTACAATGAAATAAGGCTTGGAAAAACTGTACGGCAAAACATTTGTTCATAAGTAAAAAAATAAAAGCATGACAAATCTCCATATCAAAACACTAAATATACCTAAAACACAATTTTTTATTTCACTGGAACAGCAGAATTTTTGTTGTTTTTACTTTTACTAAAATTAATTAAAGGTAGGGTAGGTAAGAATGGAGAAACCAGCTCGAGTGCGCTAGAATTTGAAAGTAATGAGGGCACGAGATAAGTTTGTGCACAGATGGAAGGCTGACAGGCAGGTAGGCCATCCAGTTATCTGCCCCGGGCCGGCTAAAATGATTGGTCGTGCTTGCTTCCACAGATGACATTTTTTATGTATTTATTGTCAAAGCATTTAATGGATTCATTGCTATCGGGATGTTAAGAGCATTCCATGGAATATAACAAGTGTTTCTGAAGTGAATTACCTACCCCACCTTTAAATGAGACATTAACAATTATTCTCAATCATGATTTTTGTCTCCCAAATTTAAATGAAAACGATCGACTGCAATATTGTAGCTTTTAGAATTGAAGGGAGGTATTTTGGATACAATATATATTTATTTTTTATAGGAGATAACCATATTGTAAGTATAATTTAGATGCAAAGATTAAGATTTGTACATTATCAAGAACACATGAAAGGAAAGTGAAAGCAGTGCTCCGTTAAGACAACATTGAAAGTACAAAAATAATACTTTTCCTTCTGAAATCAAGAAATGAATAAACAGGATTATTTTTGGCTTGAATCTTGCAGCCCTACTGGCCCTTAGTTTGTGACTTTTGGATTCACTGAAGCCGTACAATAACACAAACAAAATAACTGCTCAAGGCAAAGGTAGGCCAGCAACTCATGTTCTGCTAAGGTACAATTACTTCTATTTTCCAGCAGAGTCTGGTAGCATAGATAACAGCGTCAGTTCTCCGTCAAAAAATGGCTGTCTGACAGCATGGTAAAGCGATGGAAATACTGTTACAGTTTTTCTCGATTGCTAACACTAAAATTATACATAAAGCACAATTATTTTAACTGACACTCAAAGAGCAAAGCATCGACTCAAATCTCCAAAACTCTAAACATGTTTTCAGCTTTTCACACAATTTGCAAATCAACATGGCACTTTTTGCAAACCACTGCACACGTTTCTCCACGTAAAACACAGGAATCTGACTTACAGTCACGTGTTAGCTGGTTTAAAACACTGATATTCAAAATGCCTCACACATGGACCAATCATCAAGAAACACGTTCCACCTGACCAAACACCTGATAGCATAATTGTCGGCTTATCAATCCGGATGTTAGCACTATAAAAAGACCACAGGTGAGTACTTTCTTACAGCAACAATGAGAGCCAACATGGGAGCAAGAGCAAGAGGAGGAGGAAGAGGTGGGGTGAGAGGGAGAGGAGGAGGAAGAGGTGGGCTGAGAGTGAGAGGAGGAAGAATGAGAGTGAGAGGAGGAGGAAGAGCACTCTCTAATGAAATAAAATGTTATCAACCATGGTTTGACGATGAGAGAGGCTGGACAGAGTGTTCAGCCTAATCTAAGCCGATTTACTGTTGCCTCTGTAATCCGGACACTTAGACTTGAAAACACGTTATTTCCCAGTTTTGAGCTCTGCATAATTCATGATATATCAGTGCTTATATCTGTTGTGTGAAACGTATTTACTTCATTACTGTAATTGAATTGTTGGCATGTTGCAGACTATAACTGTACACAAATCCTGCACTATTTACTGTGGTAAACTGACTTGTATGCAACACAGAAACTGACCAATCCCTACATCTTTGTTGTTTATCTGAAGGACTGAGAAACAAAGAGGTGCAGGTGGAAGGCTAAGGATGTTCAATGAGGCACAGGAAGCAGCAGTTACAAACTGGGTTTTGGCAAACAATGCATCACACTGAGAGAGATCCGAAGCATAGTAACTATGTGCTGAGATGCATGTTGCACAATGTTATTTTTGAATAAAATGTGATTTTTCTTCAACAACTAATTTGTGTTTCTTCATTTACTGTATTTCTGTGAACTCAAGCAATCTTTCTCTGCAGACCTCTCTGTACAGAGCATAGCCCATACAAGATGAAATTGCTTTAGAATGCTCAGCAGTGTGTAGTCAAACAATCTAGAATTATGAATGAATTGTATTTGGTGCAAAAGTTTGCATTTGGTAAGTGTTTGTCGTTTTGAGTGCAGTTCTTCATTTAGCAGGAGAAATGCTCACTTTGGGCGTGTGGTTTTGTGAATTGTGTTTAGTGTTCTGAGAAACTGAGCAAAAAGAAATGTGTTAGCAATCGAGAAAAACTGTAATGTAACGTACACCTAAAACTAATATGTATTTATTTATCTTTGTAGGCCTTTCCTTCAGAATACACTGATTATGGATAACAACCTTTCTTTAAAACAATCTGAATTATTACTTTAAAGCCTCAAAGTCAGTTTTTTTACCTCAGACATAATTTTAAGTGCAGGAGATAACATAAAAAAGCCAATTAGAAGGTGTTTCACAGATACAAGAAGACAGGTCAATTTTCAAACTGTCATAACAGCAAGGTGGAAAAACAAACACTCACATCATCCACTCGCCATAGATCACTTCCCAAGACATCAGTCTGGCCATAAGTGATTGCATTCTTGAGGAAATCAGTCCCACTGACAGTATTCTGAGAAATAGAAAATAACACTAATGAAAAATACAAAATAAGTGGCAATGCTGCCCTTTGAAAATAACAGCGGACACTTGTCATTTGATAAGAGTCCTGATGAACAGAGCACTTACACTGTCGGCGTCCTGCAAAACTGCAAGAAGCAATCTTATGTATTCTGTCGCAGCTTTGAGTGTGTCCACTTTACTGGGCTTTCTGTCTGGTCGCATCAGTGGCACCATGCGCTTCAGGCGGGAAAACATGGTGTTCAAGTTCCTTATCTACGCAGGAGAGAGGCTGAGTTTCACATTAATGATACTTGAATAAAGCAAATACAATGGTGACTAATAAGAACATGCATGGACAATTTATGAGCAAACCGGCCCCTAGGCACAGACATGTAAAGAACAAGAGTCTTTTAGCTCATTTTGCAACTTTGTGTTAGTTATGTATGACATTTGATCGACATTGACCAACTGCAACACATACAACATAATGATAACATAATAGTATAATACTGTAAAAAAAAAAATCCATTCTGCATATGAGTACTTTTACTGTTGATACTTGAAGTAAGTTAAGCCAATAATACTTCTGTCGTTTATATTATTCTGAAATGGACCTTTACGTTTGGTACTTTACATAGTAGTATATTTTGATGCTAATACTTTTAAAGTACAAATACTATGGTCTTAAAACACCCAAAGTCCTGATTTCAAAATGTTACTTAAGTAAAAGTGCAAAAGTACTAGCATCAAAACGTCCTTAAAGTGGAAAAAGTAAGATATATCATTCTGCACAATGGCCAATTTCACTTCTTAAAAGTTAATTACCATTACAAGTAACGTTGGTTGTGACTTCGACAGCTAAGTAGCTACATGTCTAAGCTAGCGGTACGTGATAGCAACTGCTCACTTGACGTTAGCCTGCTGTCAAACACATTAGTAAACATTTTCCTGCGTTTCACACTCTTCTACTCACTCTCAGTCGTTCCTTGGCGTTGACTTGCTCTCGTTTCTTCACAGATTCAATGAATTCCTCGGCCACGAAGTATACTCCTTGCCTTCCTCTCTTATACTTCACTATGTTGCTGTAGCAAGGGAGGGCTGACTCGCCCGTTAAACGCTTCAAAATATCGCTCATTAATTCATCCTCTGGCACCTTCATTTTAAGCCAATATATGAGTGGCTTTTGATAATTATCTGTTACTTTAATCACGTTATGTTTTAATGTAAACGTCAAACGGCAGGAGAAGGGAGAGGTGCGGACACAACACACCTGTGCTTCATTATTAATTAGGGGAGGCTGTCATAGCAACATGATCAATTTAACGGTTTTAACGGTCTGTCACTATGAGAGGTGAAGGAAGTACTCTGATCTTGTTCCTAAGTGAACGTAGAAGTACCACAATGTAGGAATACTCTGTTACAAGTAAAAGTCCTGCGTTGCAAATGTTATTCAAGTAAAAGTAGCCTACTAAAGTAATGGCATAAAAATAATAATATACTTAAACTACCAAAAGTAAAAGTAGTTATTATTGGCCTATTTCAGAAAAGTATACATTATATGTTTTGATTATAATTATTGATGCATTAAAGTTTTATCAAAGCTGGTAAAGGTGCAGCTAGCAGGGTAGCATGTGGATTTACTCCAAGTGTAACTAATATTGTATTTAAGTGTTTACCATATTGCATATTATATCACTTTTCCAAATCTGCAAAGTAATTAACAATATTAAATACATGTAGAGGAGTAAAAGTAAAATGTTCACCTCTAAATCGACTGGGGTAAAATTGAAAGTGAAAATTGTACTTCGGTATGTCCTACCTAATTACTTTACACCACTAATAATCACTATATAGCGCTTTGAGCACGAGGAAAAGAGATATATAAATGTAATGTATTATTTAATATATTATGTGAAAGAGGCTAAGAAAGGCAGAGATGGAGATGGAAGAATCACTCAGATTATATACTTAAGTAAAAGCACTGGTGGAAATTAAATTTGGAGGGTTTTGAGCACTAAAACATAATACATAATACAATTCTTGCAAAAATACATACAAATACAATCAGTATAGGCTACTGTATATACATGCATTTTTATATTCACATGAAATCGTCCCGTCTGTTCCCCTTCTCTTTTGCTCTCTCTGAGTTGTATTCCATTTTCCCCAGAGTATTTCCCAAATGTCTTTTAGGGACTTTTATTTCTTTGCTGCAAAGATCTTAGGACAGAGGATGTTGAACAGAGTTAAAAGGCCTCTTGAGTAAATGTGTTATTGAGCTATACAATTTAGATTTGATTGATGGATTGAATGATGGATTGATTGACATCCCACAGAGTCTAGAGTAAATAGGCTGCTGTAATCAGGCGGAAATTGCCGTTTATCAAAGGTCACAGAAAGCAATCAACCAAATAGGATCATAACACAGTCAGAGGTAAATCAGCCAAGCCTGGAAATAGAGAGAAAAACGACTCTGATGTGACGAATCAGCAACAAACAAAACAATCTCTATTACAGTTTTTCTCGATTGCTAACACACTAAAATGATACATAAAGCACAATTATTTTAGCTGACACTCAAAGAGCAAAACATCGGCTCAAATCTCCAAAACTCTAAACACGTTTTCACACAATTTGCAAATCAACATGGCACTTTTTGCAAACCAC
>NC_136909.1:8652110-8683241 GCF_949606895.1 Notothenia rossii | reverse complement strand
TTAAGAACATTTATCAAGGTGACTAAATGAAACTACAAAACATCATCCACAATCAACCACTAGCCACCTTTAGCTTAGCGTTGTGCTGCAATTTCTTTGCAGCCTAACATTAGCTCTTTACTTCTGTTAATGACATTTAGGCTTTCGAAAATCCTGAAAATACTGTAGACATGTGGACATTATCGCGCTGAACAAGCATCAGTGTGACGAAGATGGCTTCGTCACTGTGGACTGACGGCTTCGGGCTTTGTATATTGCACATGTGTTTTATTTTGAAAAGTGTTCCCTTTCCCCATGTCTGTTTCTGTTGATTGTGTGCACCTGGTGCCCTGTGTTTTCTTTTCCCCTCACCTGTGTCTTGTTGGTTTAATTAGTGTGTGTGTATTTTAAAGCTCTGTTTTCCCTGTCAGTGGACAGGTAGTGTGGGTGAGATCCTTGTGGCTGGTGACGGTGGTCACCTGGGCAGCAATATTGAGGCTGTGTCATGTACCACAGCGGTGAATAAATGCCCACACCGGGTTATATTTGAAATTCTCTGCCTCTGCCTCCTTGCTTGGTCGGGGCCGCTCAACGGTCAGACTTCACAATCAGCCATGTTTGTTTGCCAAACACGCTCCATTTCTGCTATAATACTAAAAAAACACCAGTGTTAAAATACCGATGGCATTTTATCAAGAGACCCCTTGTGATGCTTACTTCCAGGTTGGAAGAGCCAAAAATACGTCATCCCTGCAGCACTCTATAGACAGAAGTTTGAGACTGGAGGCGTGTGGTGCAGGGGGGTCACTAACGAGTTACTTTTTAAAAAAGTAATATGTAGTATATTCCTTTTTTTTTGTAACGACCCCATCTCTGCCTGTGACCCCCCAAACCCCACTGCAGTCAGCATGTCGTTGTGTCCCTGGGCAAGACACTTCACCCCCAAATTGCTCCTGTGGGGATAACCCTCAGTATTGAATAAGTCGCTTTGGATAAAGGCGTCTGACAAGTGGCATGTAATGTAATTTAAAGACTAGTGACTTGCAGGAAGAACGTTAGCAGACAGGAAAATGCTGAGGGCTGTGAGGCTGGACATTTGGAGAGTTTATAGGCCCTTAGGTGCTCAGACAAAGCGCTCATCAGTCATGACTTTTCACTCACTTTCCGTTATTCCATCATCAGAGCAGCCTCTTGGACCTGCCTACAAGAGGCTATTTTCCAATCCACATAATGAGGAAATATCATATAATTCTTCCCGAAGTGAGTCAGCTGATTCCATATTGGTTACTTTGTACAGGGTTATAAGGGCCACAGGTGAACACAATCAGACAACTAGACACACCAGGGAAACTAACGACAGGAGGGAAAAACACAGGGAAAAGGACCAGAGGAAAACATGACAGGGAGAACAGCAAAAACACCCAAACCTAGACATAAAAAACGTGACATAACATGAATATCGTGACACCAGACGGCCCAGGGGTAGAAACTGTTTTTGAGTCTGTTTGTCCGTGACTTGAAGCTCCTGTATCTACTCCCAGAAGGCAGGAGAGAGAACAGTCTGTGACCTGGGTGAGAGCTGTCCTTTATTATTTTATTTGCTCTGCTGAGGCAGCGCGAGGTGGAGATGTGTTCCAGAGAGGGGAGGGGGCAGCCGACGGTTTTCTCTGCCATCCTAATCACTCTCTGCAGGGCTTTCTTGTCTGCAACTGAACAGCCAGCATACCACACAGACATGGAGTATGACAGCACGCTCTCGATGGTCGCCCGGTAGAAGGACCCCAGCAGCTTCTTGTTCAGTCTGTTTCTCCGAAGCACCTCCAGGAAGTGTAGTCGATGCTGGGCCTTCTTAACTGCTGCAGCGGTTAAGTTTAAAGACTGCAATTATCCATCGTGTTTTTTTTTAGCTTATCTCTAACTGTTTATGCCATGAAAACAGTTTACACGTGTTGGATTTTATAAATCAATCACATAAGAGACATTGTGTTTGATTATCTTCTCATGCTACCTTGGTGATAAATCAAACACTGCATCATGGCACTCAGCAGGGCTGTGTGATTAGATGCATTGTCCCATTTAAATGCTTCTCTACTAATGTCCTTCTTCTTACAGTATATACCCACTTCAGGGAACAGCAGGAACATGTATGCCGGACTTTTGTGCAGCCTACGGATGCTCCAATCGCCGCTGTCTGCCACCTACTATGTATTTATTAAATCTTCATGTTCCATGAGACGCAGCACTATGTTCCCCACATATGTTTATGTTTGCTCAGTCTAATAAACCCATAACATGGTTTTGAAAGAATACCAAAGCTGAGGCTAGACGATGATTGATTGTTGGTGTGCCATGTGTCACCGTGTGTCTTATTGGTTTTGTGTTATACTGTATTTTATTGTGTGCAGCTGGTCCTTATCTCCAAGACACATTTAAAACAAATAACCTTGAACCTTGAAGCCCCATCTCTCCCCACCTGCCCCTGCTTCCTACATCCCCTCCACACCACACCAAGTTGTTCTTCTTAATAATAATATTACATTTATTTTAAGGGGCCGCCTTTCATAACACCCAAGGACACCTTACAGGGGCATAGGGGCAATATAGGGAACAATTTAAACAGTGGATTTTGTGATATATCAGCCGGGGTGAGACAAGACAAACCACAAATGGACTACAAAAGGACACATGGTACAGTTTATATTATTCTTGGTCTTTTTTCAATAACATATTTCAAAGGTTCTGGATTTGTTTACAAATCTAGAAACTAAATACAAAACTAGGATGATATGAAGATCTCATGTCAAAAATAATTGTGATAAATGAGACAGAACTGGCCTGTCTGTGAGCACATTTTATGTTGGTTTGGTTCTTCTGATAAAGGTGTGAATATCTAAATAATATACCAACATATGCTATTGTCATTAGTTGTGTCCCTGTTCTTCAAGCTAAGGCATTGCTAAATTAACAACTCTTGGCTTACAGAGTGGTAACATGAGACCGATTTTTATATATAAAATATAAATGTATTTTCATTTTATAATTTATTTTATCACAAACGGACGTCGCTTCACGTGACGCTCCGGAGGAAAATACGTCCCATTGCTCTTAAAACTCATTTCCCTGCTTCTCGTGGTTTCCTTGCGTCCCTCCATGCTTCCCTGGAGGGAGGGACTAAACACAGGGAAACGACGCAAATGAGGGAAGCAAGGATTTCATTTAACCGACCTGAGACGGGGCCTTAGACTCTATGCAGGATGTTTCAAATCAACCTTTGTTGTCTTCAGATGATTTACTTTTAACACCTAAAAAATATATTCTCTGTATGCGGCTGTTTACAACATAATAGTACATTTCCCCTCTGTGGGACAAATAAAGGTATTCTGATCAATTGAATTTAAATGTACATTTTATGGACTTGATCTCAATGTATTCCTTTTTTTTTTTATCTCAGTCATCAATTAGGAAATAATATTGTATTCAAATGACAAAAAGTGCTGCATTTTCCAGGTAAGATTAAATGTGCACTCTTTCAGATGTCATGATGTACATTATGCATTCAATTCATTTTAAAGGTTTTAAACCAACACAGCAAATACATCAGTGAGTCATCCATTTTCAAACACGTGTAGATTATCTATGTAGGTTACAGTTATCACAGATTCAAATATTTGTTATACACAGTCACATGATTTATTATATGTAAGACCTTATGTTTGTTTAATGTGTGTTTGTGCACTTTGGTATTGCGAAGATATACTTCTGAAAGTGTTCTTCATCAGAAAAGACCTGTGAGGAACCCAAAGGAAAAGGATGAAACCACCCTGTATGATCCTTTCACTGAAGAGCTGCTTCTTCATGCAGACTCTTTTTGTGCTTAACCTTTCTTGTAAAACAAAAACCAATTATCCTGCCATCCTTGTCATATTAAAAAACGAATTATGTATTATCTTTGTGCTAAGTTTCTAAAGATAAAAATAAACTCGTAAAAGTGGAAACCTTGATAGGTTTAACAAGCGTCAGTGAGGATGGTCCTCTGTCCTATTCACTCTGCACATATACCGAAGAGTCCTTATTACTGTCTTATCAATATTCAAAAGTACATTAAATTACCTGGCACACCTAATTACGGTGATTTTGTTTTTAAATGTGTATTGTTTTTATAAATATGTAGCAGAGATAGAAGAAGCACTCAGACCTTTTACTAAAGTAATGCTATTAGAGTGGAGAATAAAGGTGTCTTTTTTATTCTACATCTTACCCTTTGATCCATTTAAATCAGATACCCTATGGTCACATGCCAGCCCATCTCTCACTAGACATAACTTTAAAGATCATGGCTATACATAATGTTTCATCTGATACCTGTGCCACTGCTCATTCCATCAAGAGGGCTTAAAGACCTTCAAGTGCAAATGGAAGTGCACTGACAGATAAGTTTAACACATTGTTGCTGACCTGTTCCTCAAGTAAAGACAATTTAACCAGCAGCAGTGTGTTTAGGCATTAAATCCTAACATCTTTAAAGGTGGGAACAAGTATAAAGATAGTAAAATAAAATGGAAGAAAATAAAATGGAAGAGAGGACATGAAGAATAATCAATATGAAATGTTATAGATCAGTGGTTCTCAGCTGGTCAGGCCTCGGGACCCACTTTTTCCTTTGTAAATAGATCGCTTCCCGCAATTTTGAACCACTCAAATCTATTCAACACAGTAATATACATGTAATATACACTTTTCAGCATACATTATTAATTAAAGTGAAGTACAGTGCTATATCCCTTATATCCCTTCACGGAACTAAATAATGCTTTTAAAAAAAGTTTAATAAGATGATGGACTTTTTTTTCTTCACTCACACATCTGCGACCCACTCGAAACGATTCCGCGACCCACTTTTGGGTCACGACCCACCAGTTGAGAACCACTGTTCTTGATCATTTTTAGACTGTTAAACACTAGTTTAAACTATTGTTGAACAGTCTAAAAATGTATATACTATATATATATATATATATATATATATATGATAGTATATAAATTACAGTTATGTGAAGTAGCAGCTGTTCCAACAAGTCAATGTCATGTCAACAGGTCAATGTAAATATCAAAGGGAACGTGAGGCATAACTATAATTGAACAAGCAATGAAAATACAACATCTAACAAACATCCTCATTCTACTCACTCTCTGACATCAGGTGGACCCAAGATAACAACACGGAATAAAAACTGTAATAAAAACAATAATTTTTTTTTGCTAAACAGTAATATTTAAGGAATAGCACCTAAACAAAATTAAAAGAATAGAAGTTGTGAATTAAAAAAGCGAGTACAAATGTAAAATCAACGAAATGAACTAAAGTATCAAAAGTTAAAAGTAAATCAACCTTATAAACATACCGTTATGAATATAGTATATAGTAATATAGTAATATAGTATACTTTTTATTCACACAATTCGCCAGTTGTATCACTTGTTTATTTAAAAATAAAACATGTCCTTGATAAACACATACAACTCCAATGAATTATATATAATAAAACGTTTTCCATAATTTAATGTTTAATGTATCATGTTGCAAATGTGTAATTAAATGTAATGAATTAATAAATGTTTACAATAAATATTAATAACAACGGAAATTATCTAAAAAAAACGAGGTCACGCCGTGCCTTCTCTGCAGCCAATCAGCGCCATCCATTCGTGATGACGTCACCAAACTCCCAAATTCAGGAAGTTGGAACTTTCTTTATACGAGTCGAGTTTTAACTGACGTTTCAACGATAAATTAACTCGTTTTAGACAAAAAGACGAGCAGCAGGGGGATTTATTATTGTTTATTTCTTTGTATGATATAAGGAAGTAGCTTTGTGGATCAACTTTGTTCGAGTCGGAGAAGCAGCAGGACTTAAAAGTAACTGAAGATGTTAGCATCGAGTCTGTTAGCTAACTACTGTACAGAGCTACATGATGACCAGGCTCTTAAGGTGAGTGCAGCTGGAAGACACTTTTGTTTATACTGACAGCACATTTGAATGTGTTTTCATACTGTGAGAAAGTAAAAACAGGGGTCCATCAGGTAGCCCCCCTCCTAGCATCAAGGATGGGAGAAGTACTCAGATCTTGTA
Organism: Notothenia rossii; assembly: GCF_949606895.1. Classification (NCBI taxonomy): domain Eukaryota; kingdom Metazoa; phylum Chordata; class Actinopteri; order Perciformes; family Nototheniidae; genus Notothenia; species Notothenia rossii. The sequence continues at coordinate 8,677,131 of NC_136909.1, read as the reverse complement.
CTTGATTACAAGTTTAGGAATACTCTGTTACAAGTAACATTCAGGATTCAAAATGTTACTCAAGTAAAAGTAGAAAAGTATTAGCATCAAAGCAAACTTAAAGTACCAAAAGTAATCATAATGCCCGTTTCAGAATAATATATATTATATGTTTTGGTTATAATTATTGATCCATTAACAAACGTTGAATAATTTATATACTGCTTAGAAGCATGGGAATGTAATACAGTTGTAACTAAAGTCTGATTTAAGTGTTGATCATATGGTTTATCATTAATTTATATTATATCTGCAAAGTAACTACAGGTTCTACACAAATGTAGTGAAGTAAAGTTACAATATTTTCCTCTGAATTGCAGTGAAGTAGAAGCACAAATGGAAATACTCAAGTAAAGTACAAGTACCTCAACATTGTACTTAAATACAATACTTGAGGAAATGTACTTGGTTACTTTACACCACTGCTGTGTCCTAGCATGTTTAGTGTACATCTCAGGCCTAACACAGCGTCATAGAGCGTCATAGGTGGCGTGTGGTGCAGTGGGTTGTAAGTTGGTGTTGGGATCAGGGGTGCACAGGTTCAAACCCCGCTGCAGTCAGCATGTCGTTGTGTCCCTGGGCAAGATACTTCACCCCAAATTGCTCCTGCGGGGATTATCCACAGTATTGAGCATGTAAGTCGCTTTGGATAGAAGCGTCTAACAAGTGACATGTAATGTAATGTTATGTCATAGAGCACCTGTGAGCTCAGAAAAGGCTGCAAAGCAATGCCTAACATGCCCGCTTAAATAATAAAACAACAGCTAGTGGTGGAAGCGTTCTCACACTTGCTAAAGTCAAAGTAGCAATACAATAATATATGGTTGGTAAAGCGCTATACAGGTACAGTCCATTTACCAATTACAATAGAATAGTACTCGTTTGTCGTTATAATAATAATCATATCACTTTATTTAGCACTTTTCATACAACACATGCAGCTCAGAGTTCTTTACAAAACGGCACATCACAAGTTAAAAACAAACAACAAAAAATTCCCCTTTTATGTAACTTTAAAAGGTACATGCAGCAATATATAACATTTGATCAGGTTAATAGAACACATACAATAACTTGTATATAGACTCGTATTGCATTATTCGACTTTAAAAACTATTTTTCTTTTTGTATTACTTTTATATAGTATATTTTAATATTGTCTGCTTATCTGTATTATTGTGTTGCATTGTTGGAGAAGCCTGTGACCTAAGATTTTCAACGACATAATTCCTTTGTAGCTATGTTAGTTTGACAATAAAGACCCTTGAACCTTGAACAAGGAGGTAAAATGTATGATGATAAAATAAAATAAATAATGGTTTCTCCCTGACAGATAAGACACAAGACAACTGAGTCGATGCAACAATATGAAATATAAAACCCTGTAAAACAAAGTGAACACATAGGTACAACAGAAATACAAATAAAAAAGATTAAGACTATAAAATAAATAAAACAATATAAAGGTAGGTTGTAGGTGCCATAACGCTACTTAGCTCAAGTTCATTATTTGTATTATTATTCGTTTACGTCACCTTTATTTGTTTGTTGAGCACTTCCGGTAATTGTCACATGGGTGTGGTTTGGTTACATAAGTCACCTGTTTGATGTCGAGTGCACATGACAGAGGGTGAGCTTGTGCTGTAATTTTTTCTGTTGATCGTTTTGTCCATAGTTACTATGTTTTGATTTTGTTTATTAAATATCCTTAAAACTATATTGCTTCAATATGGACTTTCTTTTCGAAAAACGCGTCACAGTTTATAGCCAAGTTTAGCCTCTCGGCGAATCAAATATAACTGGGGATTGATCCGCCACAGTAGGTAAATAATAGAGACTAAGAGAACATTTAAAGTGGGGGGTTGCTAGCAAAAAGCTAAAAAGATGTGTCTTTAGCTGGTGTTTGCTGCTGATGGATATCGTAACCAACAATTATATGTCAATGTATATACATTTTTTATTATTTTTTTGTATGAGCTGACAATCTTAATCTGTTAAGTAACAAAGAAGTGGATTGAAAAGTACAATATTGGTTTTGAAAATGAAGTATAATGTAGCGTAACATTAGAATACTCAGGTATATCATCATATGCAACTCCATATTCAACAACAGGAAGGTCATCACCTGAGCTTCTCCTTTCCTACTATTATAATTTACAATGTGATAAAGCCCTTTGTAAAATAGCTTACTGGTAAAATGCGTATATTGCACTGCTGCACCTCATTTATCAATTGTTTCCGATTTAAGTGAAACTCATGATAGCATTCTTTTGCAATCATAGCATTTCTTCTCAGTAATCAGACTCTGAATCAGCTACCGATTTTTGTAGGTTTGCAAGAAAATTGATTTGTCTTGGCCATTTTGTACTAACTTAACAAAAGCAACTGGACAGATTATGTTTTGAATAGTGATTGCCTTCACCTATTTGCCCTGCTGATTGCCTCCATTTTGTACTAACATAACAAAAGCAACTGTACTCCTTTTAGGGCTGCACGATTTGGGGATTCGGAATTGGGATTTTCCTGAGATATTGTGATTCGATTTGCGATATTTGTTTTTACGCGACCCAACGGAAGTTTATTGTAAAATGCGGCCATATCTCCGGCTAGGAAGGTCGTATCAACGTGCTCCCGTCTCTAGCACCCCCGCAGCCCGAGCTACGAGTGAAAGAACTAAACTTACATGAAACTTCCGTTGGGTTGCTTTAAAGTCAAGCTTCAGTTTAAGATTCACCCTGTAATAGATGTACAACATGTGATGGAGCATTACTAACCTGACTCAGATGGTTTGTTTCACCAAACCATCTAGGAAAGCTCCATTGGAAGCCATTTGGAAAGGTATTTCAAAAATACTTGGCAGGTGATTGGATCAATCTGTCTATCACCTTCTATCATGGGCCACTTCTGATTGCTTAACAATGACTGGTACATACGGAGCACAGCACTTCTGATTGGTTAACAATGACTGGTACATGTGGAGCACAGCACTTCTGATTGGTTAACAATGACTGGTACATGTGGAGCACAGCACTTCTGATTGGTGTGGATGACTGACACACAAGAAAAAAAGAAAGAAAAAAAGAACCGAAATAAATCGCAGGCTTTGCGATTTGATAATTGCATCATCGATTAAGCGTTCAGCCCTAACTCCTTCCCTACAGATTCTTTTTGAATAATGATAGCCTTCACCTATTTGCTCTGCTGATTGCCTTCATTTTGTACTAACATAACAAAAGCAACTTTACTTCTTCCCTACAGATTATCTTTGAATAGTGATGGCCTTCACCTATTTCTGCTGATTGCTTCCATTTTGGATTGGGGAAATTAGGTTTTTCCCGTGTTCCATCAATTGTCCTTTTATTCATACAACCATTACCCTTTGTCCTCTTGTGGATAATTAACTGCCAAGTCAAATAAAGGAAAGGAAAAGTAGCTTGTCACTCAAGGACACTCATCTGACATGCTGTGTTGTGAAATTCTGTTTGGAAGTTTTCTAATATCCCCTCTTTCAATGGGCCTTAGAAGTCTAAATGCTATTTACTGATTAATATGCAAACATTTTAGATTCATTGTAAAACAGTAATCTACATTTTGCATTTAAGTTAAAAGAAAATAGAAATAGAGTTGTAACAAAATACAGGTTTAAATTATATTTTTTTGTATTAAAATGTATTAAATGATACCATGTATAATTGATAACTTTCTTATGTATGAGAACTTCTCTCTAACAATTCTCTCTTGAATGAAAAGCTTAAGAAAATCAAGAAATGGTCTCTTGTTCTTGTAGTAAACATAGAAAACATTGCATTTGCTTTTGTAGGACCCATATTTAGTGTTCTTACACTCCCTCCGTTCCCCTAGCTTTCCCGCTGTATCAGGAAAAACCGGCCTGTATACCCGGCCTGTTTTGAATGTCATATCTTAATTTGCTCAAGCGTTTTCTGTTCTTTGGTAAACAAGGAAGTGTTCAATGTTTAGCTCAGACACATAATCAGACCATGGGGCCAAGTGCCCTAGAGGGGAAAGCTGGTAAAAGACATTTGATATCATTGTAACTTTTTAACGCTCAGAACCTCAGCAGGGTTACATTTTGTGCTGAAATAAAGCAAGCAAAAAAATTTGTAAAAGTATTTTCAGACTTATATGTGTATCTATAAACTAATGCACTACATATACAAAAGCAATGACGAGCTAAACTGAAGCCTAATCAGGTTGAACTGGCACCTGAAGAAAAGACAAGCTAAGAGTCAAACAGCAGCAGATGGACAGTTTAGTTTGTTATTGTTCATTTGTAAATTCAACATGTACATTTTCTACTTTTTATGTTTATTTCTAGTGTTTTTAATTTGTATTGTACAATGCCATGTCTTTTATGCTGCTGCAACACAAACATTTCCCAAATTGAGATCAATAAAGTACTATGTTATCAATAAAAACCTTTTAAAAAGCAGGATGAAATGGACAGGCTAAATAAAATGTCTAATTATTTTACATAACATATATGATATTGCTCCGGATAGGATATTACACAAGAATACAATCATTCTGCATTTTATTTACTCATGTTGGTGGTGATAACTGTGTGCATTTTAATCTGGGCTCATGTCACATTTAAAACAAGAGCTTTATATAATAATTACTACCCCCCCCCCCTTTAAATATCTACTATATATTCTATTTTTTAGACCTTGCAAAGGTTGCCCCCCAAATATCTTTTCAATTTCCTTCACTAAATGTAACCGTGTCTCTTCTCTCAAATGGTTCAGGTGGACAAATACCTGCACGACTTCCAGCTGTCAGATAAGACTTTGATGGATCTGTCAGTGAGGTTTCGGAGAGAGATGGACCGAGGTCTGAGCCGAGACACCAACCCCACCGCTGCCGTTAAGATGCTGCCCACGTTCGTGCGCTCCACTCCTGATGGAACAGGTAACACTCGTCTCATAGAGGAAATGTTAGTATATATATAATGTTAAAGCGTCAATCTGAGGCGCGGTTCAGAATTTTTTCAATGTTGTTTCTGTGTGATAATTATTCACCTGTACGATATTTAATTAACATAAGATAAGATAGTACTTTATTGATCCCAATTTGGGAAATGTTTGTGTTGTACAATCAAATTAAAAAGACTAGAAATAAACAAAAAAAGTAGAAAATATACATGTTGAATTTACAAATGAACAATAACAATATATAGTATAAGTATGACACAGATGGAATATTAGATATTAAACTGAATATATAGATGTAACATGTACAGTGTGATTGTATTCCAAGAGAACATAGAGACCAGTTCAACATTAATAAAAAATGTTTACATTATAACACAACTGTTGTAATATATATTATATTACAATGTTCACAGGTGCATGGATTTATTGCAAAGTAGGTTTGTTTTGATTACTTTTTTCCCATGAGCACGAGCATGAAACAAGTCAGTGAGCTAATCGGTTAATCATCAGAAAATTAATTGTCTTTTCTTTTGTTAAATCAATTAATCAGTTAACCCTTGTGTGTGTTCGAAAGCTGTTACCGTTCATGGTGTTCGTGGGTCAATTTTGACCCATGATTTATCTCGGTCCAAAACACTCCAAAATAATGACTATCATCCAATATTCTTTTAACTACATCATAACTAACTTATTATGCATTCATAACCTTACAATCCTGTTGTAATTTTATTTTATGGCCCCACAACACATTACACCACATATTTAAGTAAAACATGTGATTCAATTCACTCATTATATTTCCTATAGTGAAGACTAGTGTTGTCACGATACCAACATTTGGGTTTCGATACCGATACCAATTCAAGAATTGCGATTCCGATTCTTTTTCGATACTTTTCTTAAAAAAAGGGAAACAATCTTAAATGTAATTATTGTGCTTTATTTCACACCAGAACCATAACACAAACTTTTAAACAATGAGATCAATAAATAAAATAAATGACTAGAATTTGTATTAAATACAATTAAGCATCATCTATAAACAACTTTTTAGTTTTTCGCTTCTGGTGTCTTTTTGGTCAACAAGCCGAGGCGCAGCGGCAGTTGCACTCCCACTTGCAGCCATGCTTCTCGTTTTCTCGCATGCTCTGGCAGCTAGCGCGTGCACGAGAGAGGGGAGGGACTTAGAGCGTGCTTGAGAGGGGAGGGACTGCAGGCACGGCTGCAGTGTAGGGAGTGGAAGCAGAGCGCTGAATACACACGGCTCTTATTACAACGGCGCTTTCTCACCAGAGTACTTTTCCACGTCATTCTTAAAGTATCGATACTAATGAAACGGAGGAATCGTAACGTTTTTAACGGCAGGGTATCGCGGTAGCTTTCAAGTATCGGTACACCGTGCAACACTAGTGAAGACAGTGGATTATTACGTTATCTGACTATAATAGACTATTAGAATACAATTTCCCCCCAAAAGGTTTTAAATGATTGTTTCAGTGGATGAAGGGGGAGGGGTGTCTAAAGTCAAAGGTGAATTTTGATTGGGCCAAATTTGACCCCGAGTCACCCAAAACAATGCTGCTGGGTCTCCCCAGACCCGAACACCAAATTATACACTTTTTTTTTTAGAGACCTTCAGACTTGGCTACAATTGTCAAAATCATGTTTTTAGTGTTTATATAGCTGTTGTGGAGGATATCATGCAGCCTTGTTCTGATAAAAAAAACTAGAGCGTATGTTATTATATCATTTGAACTTGAAACGGGTCACGGGAGACCCGAACACAACATAAGGGTTAAGTTCTTTGTCATGCAAAAATTACAATTACATGCCATTTTTTAAGGTTAGACATTGATTGGGCTATTGCTATGTTTGAATTTGTTTAGTTTTTTTAAATGTTCTTGATTTTTCTCAGACATTATCATTTATTATTAAGTCCAGAAAACAGTGTTCGTAATTTAGAAGAAAAATAAAGTTAATTGCAGTACTACTATTCATGCATTACACATGCCTGTCAAGCGTTTCGCGTAGCTCCACTAATCCACAAAAAAACAAAACCGCTTTCTAAACCTTTTATAAGCAAGGAACTCCGATAAAAATGGGGATTGTGTGTGTTTATTGTTTTGTGTTTTGTTTTTCTTGTTTTGTTTGAAGAGCAAGGTGAATTCCTGGCTCTTGATCTCGGAGGATCGAACTTCCGGGTGCTCCTGGTCAAAGTTATGGCTAACGGCAAGCAAGAGGTGGAGATGGAAAATCAGATTTATGAGATTCCTGAACACATCATGAAAGGCTGCGGCACTGAGGTAAGAAGCATTACACATATATATTAGGGCTGTCAGTCGATTCAAATAGTTAATCGCGATTAATCGCACATTTTTTATCTGTTCTAAATTTACCTTCGAGGAATATTTTTCAAGTTTTTAATACTCTTATCAACATATGAGTGGACAAATATGCTTTATGCAAATGTTTATTATCATTTGAACAATGACAAATATTCTCATGAATATTAAAAACAAAAATCTCAAACAAATATTCGCCTCAATTCAACCTGGAACCTCTCTCATACAATAATACAATACAAAGTGCGTGCGTGCGTGCGTGCGTGCGTGTGTGTGTGATGGATCGTTGGAGCTATGTGCAACTCAAGGCATATGCGTTATTAATGCGTTAACTTGACAGCCCTAATATATATATATATTAGTGTGGTCCTTAGTGCCATGTACTAGTGCCCCCCCCCCCCCCGGGTCTAGACACTGGTGGTGTGGAATGGATAGTTGTGTTCGGTCTGAAGGGGAGGGGCTTAGCTTGACCCTGGATTCAGAGGGACAGGAGGTGAAAAGGGGGGGAGGAGGGTTGCGTTGAGTCACCTGAAATGACAGCTTTATCGGAGCGCTATGATAGGCTTGAGAGAATAGAGCAAAGTGATTGGTTAAGCTGGGGAGTGACGCCCCCGATCACTTATTGAGAGGAGAGAGAGTAGTAGTAAATGAATGAGTAAAGAAGGTTTCCTGGTTGAACTTGCGCTGAGCTTCATTACTTTTTTTTAAATAATAATAATTATAACAAAGAGATGCAAAACAAACAAAACAACATTCAAGGTACAAAATAATAATAATTCTCAAATAGTCTCTGTCATGTTCAACAGGGGCAAGAAGAAGCTTAAACAACTTTTCTGGTCGTCCCCCCAAGAGCATACATTTTTATTGAAAATTAAAGATTAGCGTCATGTTGTAAACAAATACTTTTTTTTGTACAAAACAACCAAAAAGAAATAACTTTTACAATGTCAACAAATAACAAGTATGAGTTCACAGGTCCTGCTCATAACCATTAATGATTTGGTTTCTAAATAATAGTTTTAGTTTAGATAAACTTGTGCAATATTACAGTTATTCCACAGATCAACACCTTTTGTTGTGATGCAATGAAGTTTGGAATTTGTTCGTCTGGATGTTTTTTTAAATGCAGTTTCCTCTCAACATGTGCATGCCCTCTCTCCGTGTGAAAAGTCCCTATATTGATTTGACTTAGCCATTCCCAGTATGCTTTTTTAAATAACTGCTCCTGTCAAATGTGGACTTTGTTACACTTGTATCTTCTATGCACTTCTACCAAACTTCTGCTCTTTGCTCGGTAAAGCTTCCTGTTAAAGATACTCAACCCACATTCTAGCAACGCTTTTTCAATTTTGCCTGATGAAAGGATAAATGCAGTGCTTAGGGATAATAAGGGCTATTTCTCACGTATGTCACCCCGCCACTGATTATCTATCATTAGTGCTCGCTCTTTTGGAAGGCCCGAACCCTTAAGAGAGGAAGCAAATTACACCTAATGCGACATGAAAATAATACATAAAAAAACAAAAAGGTGTTATAACAAGATGGACGTTTATTTATCTCTGTAGGGAAAATCACGTGTCATGGCAGGAATTACCACTTCCGGTTCCTTCGCCAAAAAGCAATTCAATCTCTCCGTAGGATTTAGGAAAACAGCTGGAAATAAGGTCTGTTGTTGACACACATTTAAGAGACAGATCGCGTTTTGTTCTACGACATTAAATACATCAGCAGTGACCTCACTGGTGATTTCTGAAGAGTTTACGTGTCTGAAAAACAATGGTTGTTAACAAGTGGCTGAATAGGACTACAGGGGTTGTCGAGGCCGTTGTACGTCATTACGACGGACACGTAAACACTCCTCTAAGTTTGTTTGCCCTGTTCTGCTTGAAAGCAAGTACATGCCTCCAGCAAACTGTTAAAAGAGTGTGTGTGTGTGTGTGTGTGTGTGTGTGTGTGTGTGTGTGTGTGTGTGTGTGTGTGTGTGTGTGTGTGTGTGTGTGTGTGTGTGTGTGTGTGTGTGTGTGTGTGTGTGTGTGTGTGTGTGTGTGTGTGTGTGTGTGTGTGTGTGTGTGTGTGTGTGTGTGTGTGTGTGTAAAATAAGTAAACTTGCCTTCTTGCTCTCCCCTCTAGCTGTTCGACCACATCGCTGATTGTCTGGCTAACTTCCTGGAGAAGTTGGGCATAAAGGATAAGAAGCTGCCTCTGGGCTTCACTTTCTCGTTTCCCTGTCAGCAGACCAAGTTGGATGAGGTGAGTGATTTAGGCTTTCTTCATTTACTTGAATTGAAACTATATTTGATCTCTGGAGTAAAATGCAGATTTGACCAAAGCAAGTTGTTACGATCAATAATATCAACAGCAGACTCATTACAGTTTACTGTTAAATAGCATCATGCATGGTTCTTAATGGAATCAGGCTGGAAACATGATATTACATGAACATCGTTCTTATGTGTATATGTAGGTACCTAGGTGTCACCAAGTGAGGTATGGCAATTTTCAATTCAATCTTTATTTCAGACTCAAGGTCCATATCACATACAAAAAGACAAGACACACATCAATAAATAAGATCAAAAGCTAAACAGATAAAAACAAACAGATAAAATAAATAAAATCAGTCCAATCAAAAGGAGCCACACTTGCTCACTGTATAGGCTATTGAGCCAATGTTGTGTTCTTTTAACTTTAGCCCGTTTGTCACCCAATCAGTGTTAATTGTTGAGATATATAACTACTACTCATAGGGCTGTGCAATTAATCGTATTTTAATCTTGATTACGATTTTGGCTTGCAACGATTACGAAAACAACGTAATCAAAATAAAACGATTATTTTCCTGCATTCCCTTTCGCAATGATGCTCTCAATTTGTATTGCGTTATGTATCCTGTGAGTGACATTAGTTATCATATTTATATATGTTTAGTAGGTTGTGGAAGTGCGCTCCAAAATATTTGTTGATCTTCTTGATTTATTATTTTGATATTATTTATTTAAATGTAGATATAAATGTATTATTGATTTTTTTATTGATTTTTCAGTTGAATTATACTTAAAGTTCACGGTAATCAACTGTTAAAAACATACTGTTCAAATTATTTTTATTTTAAAGTTCAATAAATTGATGTTTTCAAAGTCAATGGATAGTCGTTTTGAATAATCGTGATATCAATTATGATTTTTGCCATAATCGAGCAGCTCTAACTACTCACATCTACTACGATTTAAATGACACTTTACGGCATAGCTGAAATAAAATGTGTTCTGCTCTTTAGTGCTTATTTCCTTCTTTACAGAGTGTTCTGGTTTATTGGACCAAAAGCTTCAGAGCATACGGAGTAGAGGGAAAGGATGTGGTCAGCCTTCTGAAGAAATCCATCCAAAAACGAGGCGTAAGTTCACAAAATCCCAGTTTCATGGTATATTTTGGAACATATCCATACATTACGTTTTTTTTAGTAATCCTGCATTTTTTCTGTGTGTCTCTTGGTCTTGATGTCCCATGCAAATTATAATATGGATACAAAATGTACATGACAAAGGATTTGTATTTAGACCTCAAGTTATATTTATATAATTATTAGGTAGACCCTCCAGAAAAACGCGATTCTGCGATCGCAGAATTTACCGCATAATCAGCAAAATGGCACAGATTTTTAAAAAGCCGCATATTTATCAAAAGGCTGCATAATCCCCGCATTTTTCCACACAAAGTTGAGAAGAAAAAAAAGTTAACTCGTCTTGACGTGACGTCATCAGCTCGCGCATCACAGAATGTAAACAACACTGTATAGAGCTCATTTACCAACGAACATTTCTACTAAAGACCGGACAAAAAGTGGGGAGAAACTATTCTGCACCCCGTGCAACTGTGTGTTGCAGCATAAGAGAAAATCGACGGTGATGACCCACTTTGATTCATTCAAACATTCGAAAATGCTTTCTGCTGCTGCGGACAAGAAAGCCATTCAACTCCCGTTCACCGAGGCATCAACCTCCAAAACCCTTTCGAGGGCTACAACAAACGAAGTGAGTAGCCTACAAGATTGAAGCTGGTCAGATAACGAACGAGTAAATGAAAACAGAATGAGGCGGAGAAGTGTGTGTGTGTGTGGGGGGGGGGGGGGGGGGGGGATTAAAATAGCCCAATTGCTTTTACAATAAATAAACATTGAATGTTTAATGTTTAATTGAATAGTAAAGGGGTTTAACGTTAGTGGCAGGTTGTGTGTGAGAGAGAATAAATAAAACAGCTCAATATTTAAAAAAAATGTTATTCTTTTCCCCGGCATATTTAGCATATTTCGCAACTTTCCTAACTTCCCGCAATTTCACCGCATAAAATCACATAAAACCCCGCATGTTTAATCGCATAATCAAGGATTTTTGCCCGCGTTTTTCTGGAGGGTCTAATTAGGGATGTCAGAACTGTTAGGGTAAAAGGTTCAAACCAAAAGTGAGCTTTACTCAAAAGCTGATAGAAAACAAAGAGAAACTAACAAACACTAACCATGGGACACGAGGAACAGGAACATCATCACAAACAGCCAGGTAAGGTAACATCGAAAACAATCGCTCAAGAAGCTCAAGGGAAGAATAAGCACAAATACACTAAATACAAACAAGGCATCACAAGACAAGACACAGCTGGGAGGGGAGGTGAAACCCAATCAGACAATCAGGCAGTAAAACTAGGCAAGACAGGAAGTAACAGACATAACATAGGGGTGACACTTTTAAAAATAAAAGTGGAAAATAATAATAATACATTTTATTTTAGGCGCCTTTCATGACACCCAAGGACACCGTACAATTTGTTAAAAAAAGAAAACTAATAGGCAACAGAACATGATAAAAACACAAACAGGAAATCATGGAGGAGACAGTCAAGTGGACACAAATGAAACGTATAATGGGGAGCACTACAGTGAGCAGGCAGATTTGAACAGATGGGTTTTTAATTGGGATTTGAATATGGTGATTGTGTCTGACTGTCGGATGTGCGGGGGGAGGGAGTTCCAGAGTCTGGGTTATAGCATAACCATGACAAGAAATACCAATCATTTTGCATTTGGTCAGCGATGCTCAATATCACAATTAAATCATTCTCAGCATTCACGCCTAAATTAAGTTTGCATACCGGATTTTGTTTATAAATTTAAAAAGGTCGTTATTCTTTCTTTCTAATCTATTTTTGTATTGCTGTGAAAACTGTTTCCGTGTCAGTTGGACTGTTTCTAATCCCCCTTCTACAAGAAGCATCTTCAGGGTCTCTTGCTATGACCCTGGACCTGTCTGACCCAGGGTTCACAGAAAATGCAATGCTCTTTTAAGATGTGGTCCACTTATGGTAAGATTAGCAAATGTCATCTCCACACGACGGCCTGAGATGTGAAGAGTCCTGAGAGAATGAATTATTCATAGTTCACATCTATTGATTCTCTGTTGCTTTCCAGCTATGACCTGACTAATTGCTATCATTTCTGATAAGTGGACTCTTATCGGCATGTTCAGATGTGCCGGCCACCTCTGCATGCAACTGTAACCTGAACTGTGAATGCTATTCAGAGATGTTACTGATCCTAAACAGCACCCACAATGACGAGTGTGGCAGATATGGCAAAGAACACGTGCAAATGTTTCTTAAACAAGTCCTTAAGAAAAGTAAATGATCTCGCCTGAACACTTAAAGAGATTTTACTAGTCTAATTGTAAGATGCTAAGAAAACACTTTTGTTATGTTGTCCAAATCTATGACATGTTTATCTCCCTGGATAAATACAAACTTATAAATAATGGGCAGATATTGTTTATGAACTTTATATCATGCCACAGTCCAGCAAAGGATATCAGTTAGACCCTCCAGAAAAACGCGGGCCAAAAAATTAAAAATAAAATCTGCGCCATTTTGCTGATTATGCGGTAAATTCTGCTATCGCAGGATCGTGTTTTTCTGGAGGGTCTAATCAGTGAAGCAACATATCCAATCCTATTATCCCCGCAAACAAACACTTCCCAAAGTATGCCATATTTAATGTACACTTAAGAAATGTCACACAAGAGGAAGTGATGTTTTACTGAATCTAACTACAGCTGTTATGATATTCATGTTTTCTTGTCACACACTATCTCTCCGGCCTGCTGCTCTGTGTCACGTACATGCATCCTTAAATTTCTATTTATAGTGCGACCAATGAAATGCTAAATGGACTGTACTTATATAGCGCTTTATCCAGTCTTTAAGACCCCTCAAAGCGCTTTACATACATGTCATTCACCCATTCACACAGAGCAGTGTACCTTACTCTAGGACCTAACATTCACACACCGTTGGCCATCGGGAGCAACTCAGGGTTAAGTATCTTGCCCAAGGATACATCGACATGTTGACTGCTGGGATCGAACCCACAACCTTCTGGTTGAAAGACGACCGCACTCCCACAGTCGCCTATTATAGTGAAATAATAGTTTGTAGATGCTCACTTGCTTGGCTTGTGTGATTATGTTAACAGTTTGATCAGATGCTGCATTGCTCCAGTGTTTTTATGCTCTCCAGTGACTGTCTCCAGTCACTTTTCAACAAGCTTTTATACGTGTTGTGTTCCTCATTATAACATCACAATTCACGTGTAAGTCTGTTTTTGTTTGTTTTGTTGTATGTAAAGCATGTATGCCCGCATGTCGCCCTGATCTTCCTCGCCTCCAATCCTGCATTTGATGGCCCTTCATGATTGCATGTCATTTGTTGAAATGGGTTCATCTTTGCTGTGCATACTTTGTTGCAATGTAAGATAACATCCAGCTGTTCTATGATCATAAGAACTGCAAAAACTAATAAAGTCCAATTAAATCTCACTGCAGGACTTTGACGTTGACATTCTGGCTGTGATCAATGACACAGTGGGCACCATGATGACCTGCGGCTACGACGACCATCACTGTGAAATTGGCCTCATTGTGGGTGAGTTCAGTCCAAAGCAAGTAACAAGGAACCATTGAGGTCAGTAAGCTCTTATGCCAATTAGCAGAGCATTTGGATACTGGTGCTGAATGAATCAACACTCAATGAGCAGCGTTTTATTGAGCGGTGCAGCTATGACGTATTTTTGTAGGCTGACATGTCAGACTGGGCTCCTTGACACGAAGCCAATGGTATTTTCCCATTGTGTTTTGGACTTTTGCTTAAAATGAGCTCCGTGGCAAACAAACAATACTTACATCTATTCAGTAGGATAATCTGCACACATGTTTGAAGTGTAAATGCAGTCACCAGGAGTTAAAAACGTTCATCGCTAGCTTAAGCTAAAAGGGGGTTGATTTTCTAATTCCTGCATTTCTAAGCAACGGCCTTTTTGAAGACAGATAACATATTCAGAAATTCAAGAATATCAGGAAATATATTATTTACTGAATTGTTTCATTCCTTAGAAGAAAACGGGAAAATCTCTAGCTTGCATTAACCATAGACCTGATTACGTGATCCTAACCTTAAACCCAATTACTTTGAGAAGAGGGAATAGGACTCAAAACTGCAGCACTCATAATACAACTCATTACATATTTATATTTATAATATCCTCCCATAGGTGTTAGACTGTGTTGAGATGTAGTGTCAGGAAGGCACTCGATTTACATAATGTTCCTACTCATTAAACTGTTCACCGCACCCGGATGGTTCATATATCCATTCTCAGAGCGTGTTTCTGCATTCTGTTTCCCTTTTTAATGTGTTTGTTGTCCACATACTGTACGTGCTGCATCTACAATTAATTGTTTATATAACGCTAACGGTGTATAATTGGAAAACAAGCACAATGAGGGTAGGAAGGTGTAGATGCTCAGTCTGTGTCTCGGAGAACATCCACTGTGTTAATGTGATAACATGTTGCTGATAGATTATCACAGAGTTATTTATTTTTATATTTCAAACGTAGTGCTTGTATCAAATAGGAATTCACATCATTAACATGCATACTGTAGAAATGCTTACACCAAATGGAGCGGCGTTATTCATGAAGAGGCGAATAAGAATAGGTTTTTCTCCCAACTTGGATCAGCTAATTATCGCTGCACTGCAGAGCCTATCACTGCTGAGAAAGTGATTTGTCTTCCCAAGAGCGTGGAGTTATCAATTATTCTTTCAAACTGTCAGTAAGATCACAACCCCTGCAGCCCAGGTGTCTCATTATCCAGAGACAGTTCAGCACATGCACCCCGGGGCTTCAGTTAACTTGGCAGCAGTTAAAATGCAACATCACATCCCATAGCAGGTATCTATTTACTCACACAGGGATCAAAATGAGCTGCAAGAATTCCTTTAGCTAAAAGAAACCACTGGACCTTTTGAATCACTGTCTGTTCATTTGACAGGGACTTGCAACCTAGATGAACTTTTATTACTGTAAATGCTAACACAAACCAATAAAACTATACATACTTTGTAGCTCTCTTCACGACACAGACACAGGTCGGTTCTTTGAAACGGGCGTTTATTTCTTGGAGTTTTAATCTGGTAGCTTCCCCTCTTCCGTCACGCCGTGAGAACTCGTTGGCCGCTTGTCGTGAAAGGAGATTAATCCTTAAAGTTCCTTTTCTGAATAACTTTGTCCCAATGATAACTTGTGTTACAACCCGGCTCTTGGGCTGAAACAAAAAGCTGGGAGGCGAGACGAGGGGTATGGAAAAATAACGATCCTTTATTAGTGGACACAAAAGTAGACAGCCGCGGCGCGAGGCTCACACGGGGAGTGTGCGAGAGGAATGAGAGCGAGAGACACGTATCCGGCTGGGCTCTCTTCTTGTAGGCTTTTCGACCCAGGTGCAGCCAAGCCCCCAGGAAGTGCGCCGGACTCTGTGCCCAACATTCGTTGTGTCCAAACGGCAGTACTGCAACTCCTGTGTCAGTCCGTGACGTCACCCGGCCCAAAACAACTTTTTTCCCATTGACTAACATTGGGAAAGAGACGTCTGTAAATCGGTGGATTTTTTTTTTTTAACTAAATAAACTACCCAGTATGAACTATCTTATCTTATTAGAATCATTCAGTCCTTAAAGTTGTAAAATGCACTAAAAGCCGAATCTAGATTTATTTTCTCTCTCCATTCAGTTCTTATTATACATCCATGGGTGCAGCTCCTCAGGTAAATGCCGGGCCCACAGCACCGGATCCTGTAAACAAAGAGAGAGAGACCACGCAACGCCTAGTGGTGTGAAGGGGTCGTCACACTTGTCACAGACTGCAGCAGAGCTTCAATAAAGACGTCAACCCACGTTGAGTTGTCCAGTGTATCAACAAAACATGCAGTACCAGTGCATGAATAAACATTTGTTCCTAGGCACAAGAAACAACAAACACTTACGCATATTGGTGTAACATATAAAACAAAACTTTATTAAATCATGCCATATTTAACAATTATAATATTAAATGAAATAAAGTATTTATTGAATTTCACTATGAAATTAATTGTGTTATTCTTTTTAATTAAGGCAACTTTGTTACATCATTTACATACTTATTACATAGCAGTAAGGTAGCCACAGGTTAAGTATCAAAAAGTATCAATCAATTTGGGAGATCAGTGGCGATACCCAGCCCTTATTGCTAGTGGCCTTAAAGGGAAAGGGTGATAATGGTTTGAGTTCGATTCAAACATGAATGAATTGCAGTCAAATGTTTTGTCATTCCTGGTCTAACTTTTGGTTGGAAACGACTCTGTAATTCTAATGCTAAAACATTCCACCAATCACTACCTATATCTATTCCACAAAGTCAATTTATGGAATGGGATAAATGGATTTCACGGTTTATTTGGGGGGGGGGGGAAAGGCCCAGGATTAGGCTTGCGACACTGCAGCTACCCAAAGGGAGAGGAGGATTGGCAGTGCAGAGTTTCCAGGGTTATTATTATGCAGCACAAATCAGAACAGTGGCATGCTGGTGTAATATGGAATACGAAGCTAAATGGAAGAACATCGAAACAAATGGGGAAAACTACCAGATTCAAAAACTACTCGGGGATAAAGAATTATTCAGGACACAGGAAAACGTATTTGACCCAATCACAAAATTCACTTTAAACACTTGGAACACAGTAATAAAGAGATACAAAATAGGAAAACAGACAAAGATTTTGAGATGGATAACAAATGATAATAAATTCCAGCCGGGAAAAGAAGATGCGGGTTTTAAGCGATGGGCCCGAGGGGGCATCACAGCAATATGTAGGATGGTGGAAAAAGGGGAAATGCAGAGTTTTCAATATCTAAAAGATAAGTTCGATCTGGAAAGTAGTGACCATTTTAGATACTTACAGCTGAGAGACTATTATATAAAGGAAATAAAAATGGATAAAAACACTAAACAAAATGGGGTAATTAAGGTCATGATTGAAGCATATGAAGGGAAGAAAGGCAGGGTGATTTCAGCTCTATATCAAGCTCTGTTGAAGAGTAGGGGGAATTCAACTCTATATATAAAAGAAAAGTGGGTTAGGGTTAGAAAGAACTCAGGATTGATATGACAGAGGAAGAATGGTATAATGTATGTAGAGTGCAGCATTCAACTTCTGGGTCAAGGGTATGGAGGGAATTTGTCTGGAAAAACATAATCAGATACTTCATAACCCCAAAGATAAAAGGGAGGTATGCCCCGGAACAGAACGCATGTTGGAGGCAATGCGGCGAGGTGGGGGCAGACCACACACACACATTTTTTTTAAATGCCAAAAGATGAAGGGACACTGGGAGGAAGTGTGGGGAGTATTGAAGGGGATATTAGGTTATGAGGTTCCTAAGACCAGCCTGATGTTATACTTGGGGAATCTGGTACAGGAAAACACAGAGGGTGGGGACAGATACCTGATTAAGGTGCTGCTGGCTGCCAGCAAGAAAACAATTACCAGAGCATGGTACAAAGCAGATCCACCTACAAAGGAGCAATGGCTGGGAGTAGTACAGGAAATATTTGACATGGAGAGATTCACACACATATTGAGGGTCCAGGAAGGGAAATTTGAGTCCAAATGGGAAAATGGGTTGAATATAAAAGAAAAATGAACGACACCACAAATTGAGAGTTGGAACCAGACCATGATGTTGCATTAAAATAGGATAGAGAGCTTCCATGTAACTGTTTGCTTTTTTTTTCTGTAATTCAATTGTATACTGAACTATATGTGGTTTTGTATGTTTATAAAAATGTCAATAAAAATGTAAGTGAAAAAAACATTCCTTTCCTCCAGGAACCGGCACCAACGCCTGCTACATGGAGCAGATGAGGAACCTGGAGCTGCTGGATGGGGACGAGGGCCGGATGTGTGTGAACACAGAGTGGGGCGCTTTCGGAGACGATGGCGCTCTGGAGGACCTGCGCACAGACGTGGATCGGGAGATAGACGCAGGATCTCTGAAGCCTGGCAAGCAGCTGTGAGTCTCTGAGCGTATCTGATTTACTACTACATTAAATGTATCAAATCAATGGTTCTTCAATTTGATATATTTATAGTATTATTATGACATGGTGTGCTCATTTTCAGATTCATATTTGTATTTAGTGTCTCTCTCTCTCTCAAAGCTCTTTATTTGTCTCATACTGCCTGTGCTGCAGCACCTCTTTTCACCCTCTGTCTGAAACCAGAGCCCAGTCTGCTCTGATTGGTCAATCGCTTACAGATGTCCCGTTCCTTAGCTTTTCACGTACAATGTGTTAAGAGTGTTAGCCAATAGAAACCCAAGTGTTACATATTGATATCATTATGTTAAGGAAGAAAACTAAGGTGTCCAATGGAGGCGTTTGTGGGTCAGAAACTCCCTCTGGAAGGAACACAGGGATTTTATTCTTTGCAGACCATTCACATGCACACAAACCTATAACACACTACACAAAAGAGAAATCAAAAAGCATAAGAGGGCCCCTTTAAGTGTAGTGTGTTTGCCCACTGTCACAGGGTAACACTACACAATAGCTTAGTTTTTGTATAACAAATATTTTGATTTGGGTACCCTGTGTAGTGTTCCCGTTTTATATGTATGTTCATTTTTATATAAGGAGACATTCATATTTAAATATACAACATGTTATTAATCAGGAAGAGTAGAAATAGAATAGTTTCCACCCTCAGTGACACTGACTTGGTTTGATGAGCTGAATTGATTTTTATAATGGTGCTAATGGTTAATATTGGCCTGTAATTTAGACATGAAATGTAGAAGACCACACAGACTTAATCAGTTAATGTGGCTTTATGATTCCAGTCAGTGTTTACAGAGAAATAGTTGCAGTAATTTTCGATTTCCATCTCTTAATGGCAATATATGATTTTGCGTGCAAATACATGCACCGTGGATTGTTGAAAATCTGTCAAATGTTCTTACTTGAATGATTCTTACTATCTGTAGATCCATATTTAAACAGAAACACATAGTTCATATCATACAGATGGTAATCAAGCTGTACACTTGGAGAGAGCATGTGCAGCCCCAAGCTGCAATATAAAGCATTCAATCAAGATCAATCAAGCTGCAAACCCACTTTAGCCCTGCAGCCCATATAAGAATATAGGGATGGACATTTTGTATTTAAATTCATATAATACACATCAAATGGTCAGATGTAACTCTATCTTATTCAGACTAACTCAAGTTATGTCTTAATATGGCTCATACGTGCACTTAGGTTTTTCATTTCATTTGATTTGTTCCGATCATGGTATGCACAACTTAATGTATAATAATGGTTTACAAAACATGTCTCTATAAACACACCATTGACCAAAGGAGCAGGGAGAAGATAATAATCTTATATTACCTGCCCCTTTCTAAATAAAACAAAAATAAATAAAAATAGATAGTCTGTCCTTCATAACAGTATCGTAGGATAATAAGAGAAGCACAAAAACATACTACAAAAAATACTTATTTCCCACTTGACAGTTAATGGAAAGAAACAAAACAACAACACTTAAACATCACATGTACAAGGACACGTGCAACACCCTCATCTGAGATCTACTGGAGAATGCTTTCTATGCTGCCTTTCTGCAAGAAAAACCAACAGAAAGTAACTACAACAGAGTTATTATTATGTATTTATTTCAACAAGGCCCATGCATACAAATACATTACTCTCAGAAAAGAGAGGAGATTAATTATGCCAGATTTGGCTGTCCTTAGGTCGGTACATAACAATCAACAAACACTTAAAACATTGCATAATCTCTATCACATAAACAATTATAAAACACGAGTTAAAGGTGGGGTAGGTAATTCACTTCAGAAACACTTTTTGTTATATTCCATGGAATGCTCTTAACATCCCAATAGCAATGAATATATTAAATGCTTTGACAATAAATACATAAAAAAATGTCATCTGTTGAAGCCGTGGCGCTGTAAAAAGCACGACCAACCATCTGAGCCGGCCCGGCTAAAATAACTGGATGGCCTACCTGCCTGTCACGGCCCCTACACACGGCGGCGTGCGTTGAAGCTTCAACGCTTCTGTCCATTCACTGTTGAATGGGGTGACGTCATGCTTCGCCGGACTGCATTGTGGGAGCACAGCGTAGCACTGCTTGTGTGTCCGGGAGGGGAGATTCATGTGATTGGTTGTTGGTCGAGCGTCAGACATGCCTGCCGGCGAGCTTCGACGCACGCCGCCGTGTGTAGGGGCCGTCAGCCTTCCATCTCGTGCACAAACTTATCTCGCGCCCTCATTGGTCATGTGCGCGTTCGTGTGTGTTGGAGGAGCGGCTCCGTAAGGAAGTCTGAAGGAAGGGGCAGATTTTTTTCGGCTGCGTTCAAATTCTAGCGCACTCGAGCTGGTTTTTCCATTCTTTCTCTACCTTTAAGTTCAGGTCAAAAAAGTGGACATTGCACAAGCAGTTTCCAGTGATGCTGGGAAGTGAAGGTGCATCTTGATATGGCACACGCATCACAAGGACACTTGATAGTAGCTACTGCAGTATAAGCGGTATTGCAAAAATGTCTACAGGTGGACACTAGGGCTTTGCAAATACGCTTTTATTGCAATTTGCAAAGCCCTAGTTTGAAAGAAACTCTTATGGATGTGAGGATATCTTTAGCTTCTTTGTATTGTGTTGCTGTGCAGGTTTGAGAAGATGATCAGCGGCCTGTACCTGGGGGAAGTGGTGCGTCTCATCCTGGTGAGGATGACCAAAGAAAAGCTGCTGTTCCAGGGCAAGACTTCAGCAAAGCTCCTCAAAACAGGGAGCTTCAGCACCAGCTTCATCTACGGCATCGACACTGACAAGTACGTACGTGTGTGTTTGTGTGAGTCAGTGTGTGTGTTTGAGAAAGTTTAATTTATTTAAAAAAATTATTATAGCGTCTTCCCAGAAATTGGGAAAGTCCTTATTCAAGTTTTTTGCTCCTAATCCCAATTATTTAATTTTTAAATATCTGCCAATATAGAGTCCAGTGCACACTTCTTGTACTTTAAAGTTATTACAATAATTTAATTGGCAACGCAATTATATGCTTTACAATTGAATAGCTCTGCAATGCATTAAAAAGCTATCTTTTTTCAAGCTTTTTATAAAAAGTTTAAGAGACACTTATTCAATCTTGTGATCCTTGTAGACATCTCAATTGTCTGAAAGTGGTTTTGCTCTGGTGCAACTCAAGCCTTAGTTTCCTGAATGAACTGTGGGGGTCTTTACATTTTTTGTTTAAATTTGATTTGCTTCTTACTGCTTTTTGCTCTATTCGCTCTCCCCGCTCTGAAACCTTTCACCTTTCTCTTTGACATCGAAATGCAGTACACTCTCACACTGAGCTGAGATTGAACACATAAATAAATAACATAACATTGATCAAAAGTATTTGCTACGTGTTCTTTCACACATGTAGCTCAGGCGTGAAGGAGAGACGGACAGCGGAGAGTTCACTTTGGATGCACTCTTTGCATTTATGTACTTTTATGTAACCCACCCACGTGTTGACAGTTGACCCCTTAGAACTAAAGAATAGGTTAAGCGTCTTCAAGGTCACAAAAAAAAGTTTGATGTTGTTTTTAACTTGGCCTGAATATCTTATCATGTTAAATACATGTTGCATTACATTAAAGTCTAACTTTTAAGTAACTGTGTTGTAATAAACTAACTAAACCCTAACCCTGAAAAAATAAAAGATGTATCATGTTAATAATACAAACCATAAATCATTGATTAAAGTGCTTTTGCTGTGCTTTTGTACGGTTATAGTTGCACACGCTCTCTCCACTTTCTTACACTTCTATTTTGAGTATAATTCACATGGCAATACAGCAACAAATAAACAATAAACAAAGATACATCTGACTGAAATAATAATAATTATATTATATTAAAATGTTCCCAATGAAATCGTTCTCATTAAGTTTTTCGGCCAAAATCATTATAGTGAAAATCAGACTTTGTGATAATTAATAAACTGTATATCCGTATATGATATGTTCCTGTTGCTGCAGCGTGAACTCTCAGTAATGAGACACCTGTGCAGCAGGGGACGGGATCTAACTGACATTAAAAGAAGAAGACTGTTCACACTTTCCCCAGAGTGAGCAGTGGTAGGGACAGATAATTACCGGCTAGATCTCCATGTGAACGGCTAACCAGGGGCCTATACTACGAATCAGGATTTTTGTTTAGCAAGCTAACTTCAGGGATTTCCGGTCCTACGAAGCTGGTTCACTTTTTAGCGAGCTAGATAACTTATGCTGAGCGGCTAGCCTGCGCCGGAGCAGGATAGGTTCCAGGATAAGAGATCAACTGTGCGGAGTTCTTCTTCTTCTTCTTTGCTTTAATGGCGAATCGCTTCCACTTGGAGCATATATCGCCACCTACTGTTGATTTATTTAATGTCCTTGTCCTCAGACCGTTTCAATAAGGATACATCTATTACAGGTTGAGGTAGTAGCAACCATGGTGGAACAGCTGATAACAACAGTGTGCAGAGCTTAAAGCAATCAAGTCATATTACAGGAGAAAGGAAATACAGTTTAAACTGCCGTAGTAGGAAAGACGTCCGGCCAAAATCACCGACTGTGCTAACGTGAAAATGAATAGAATATCACCTCCCACCTTCAGAGCAATCTGACTATTATAACATTAGCGTTAAGAAAGCTTACTTAAATATCTGCCACAACATAAGTAACCGGATCAAAGTAACATTACGTAGCCTACATTCCGCGGTACTGAGTGCAAACGTCGATGTGTCCCATTATCATTCATATCACATCATAATGTATCATATATTTCCTTATCTGAGTCAGCTGAGCCGTATCTGGCCGTGCAACACTCAGTGTCACATACTGTATGCAGAAGTATTATTTTAAGCAACACATTAAGTTGACGAAACACTCGAGACAAATGTAATTAAAGTCAGATCCACTCGTGTCTTAGACGGGGCAGTGATATCATAAACCTGTTAATGTACGCATTCAAACACTTTTTCTTTTCCCAGCTGTATTCACCTTGCAGGTGCAGCTATGTGGCTTTTATCCTGGATACAGTGTTTAAGTCATGGATGTTTAAAGTTTAACATCTTCATATTAATCTAATAGTATAGTTAACTTTTCATTCAGGAAGTATGACGCTGCGCTGTCAGTACGCTTCTCCATGTTTGTGATTGGTCAAATGTTGCTAGCCCCGCCCCTTTCAAGTGAACGCGCACATAACTAGATAGGGCACACCGGGCTTGAGTTACCGAGTTGATAACCAGCGTCGTAGGACCGCTTAGTGAGAGCGCGTTTGTTTTGGATTAGGTAAACCGGGTAACTCAAACATATCCAGGTTAGGTTGAACTGGATTCGTAGTACAGGCCTCAGATTGAAGGGTGCCATGACGAATATGCCTCGGCAGCAAGTTTGATTCCATCGATGAGATACACATCTGCTTTAACTTATTTTAAAAACACTGTGATATTACAGCAAATAACAACATCTGTTAGGAACATGTCAATCTCAAGTAAACTTTATTTTTCATAAAGGGACATTTGTTGGTCCAGAAGTAAACGAAACAGTCATAAAGACAGATATAAATGCATACAAACCATGGTCAAGGGAACACACACACCCACCCATAAAACACACACACACACACACACACACACACACGCACGCACGCACGCACGCACGCACGCACACACACACACACACACACACAACCCTTCAGCAGCAACAGCAGGGTTTAACTAACAATCACTCAACTCCTTTAGGGAGAGATTATTGCGTCATGTTTCTATTTACATTTCAATTAATTTCAACCAATAAGGTGACTGCTTTTATTCACCATACAATTGCGATATATACAGTAGACACAGATGAGACAACTCCAGTCTCATTTCGCTTCATATTGCTCATATTTAGTGCATTTTTAAATCTCTCTTATCTTATCTAATTGTTGCCTCATGTTTTTAATATAATACGCCATTTAAGGCTTAAACAATTTAAGTCTTAAAACTATAATTAAAAACGTAAAAATAACTGATAACAAGAAATACAATTGTACTATAAATGTGCAACAAGAATATGACAAATTACTCTGGAAAAATAATATATGTGCAGAAGCTTTTCAAAATAACAGTAAACAGTGAAGGTTATATTGAATGTCATTTATATTCTACTTTCAGTTTTTATGCCGAAAAGAAAATTGCAACTTCTTTTAAATCGAGGCTTTTTGTCTT